>NW_028258414.1:9539285-9692857 GCF_053883595.1 Heterocephalus glaber | reverse complement strand
ACGTTAACAATCTCAGAACATGGAAGGTCAAGGTCATGTGAAATAACAGATATGAAAAAACTTTGTAAACTGTAAAGTGCTGCATAAATATAAGGTATTGTAATGTTATGAGGTATGTGGACTTCCAAAGCACACACCAACAGATTCTGTGATAAGCAATATAGATATTCCATGACAAGCAATACAGTATACGCAACATTACTGGAGCAGAAATTTGGAATCAGTTTTATTCTCATGTTTATCCCCAAGGTACAGGTGTTGACCATCCAGGTGAAAAGATGTCAACAGTGCTGGCAGCACATTTAAAAACAATAAAGTCTTAACCAGGATACTACCAACCATTATGTGGCTTTGAGGAGTTCAGAAGAAATGTCCAGTGGCAAAGACATCCCATTTTGGGATATAATCTATAAAGACTTGGTTACTTCAGAGGTCAGACCAAGAACACTGAGGGAATCCTGAGAGAAGCTCAACCTCACCCTGTCCTGTTCTACATGCAGAAATCAGGGTAAGTGCCTTGTTTCTTGTCCAAGATCATACAAACCTGCACATCGTGATATAGCTCAGCTACTACGTATTTAGCTCTTGTGATCAATTTAGTTACATGAAACAGAAGACTGTCTAAGTGTGATTACAGAACTTCAGAAAGGACAAAGAGCTTTGAGGCCTTTCCTCACTTTAATTTCCAGTTTGCTGTGGTAGACAGAATAATAGCCCTCCAAGATGCCCATATTCTAATCCCCAGAACTTGTGAATATCCTCAGTTATGTGACAGCAGAAGTGAAGTTGCGAATGAAATTAAGGTTGCTAATCAGCTGACCTTAAAACAAGGAGATTCTCCGGATTATCTAGCCAGGCCTGATGTCATTAATAATAAAGGTCCTTGAAAGGGAAAGAGGGAGACAGGAAAGTTGGAAGATAAGAAGATGTGACTACAGAAGAAAGGCACAGAGAGTTGCAATGTTTCTAGCTTTAAAGATGAGAGAAGAGGGCCTCAAAGGGAAAGCATCTCTGCTGACTCCTTGATTTTAGTATTTTTCAGACTTCTCAATTCTTGAACTATACAGTCATAAATCAATGTTGCTTTAAACCCACCAAGTTTGAGGTACTGTCTTCCCTGGCTCCCACTGAGCACTACCCCTCTTCAATGCTCTGCTTCTCTTTTCAACTCTGACTGAAAGATGAGGGAGGGCCAAGATCCCTGGCACATGAGATGCATTAATAAGTATTGCTGCTGTTATTATTATTTTCTTCCTAAATGTAGCTGAGCCAGACTGAAATTCTCAAAAGGAACCTCATTTACATGTAGAGAAATTATTATTACTACAAGCAAAAAACTAGCCCATAAAGCTAATGGGTCCTCATCCCTATCAGGCATGCCTGACAATCCTTTTCTGGGCAGGTTCTTAGTCTCCCTTCACTGTCATTCTCTTGCTCTACTCTTTTCTTCATTTCTTCAGTACGCCTTCATTACTCTTTTCCTGATTTGCCATCACACATTGCTTGCTTGTTGTTACGCTGTGTGCCTCTCCTTTCCCCTGCACCACTCCAGCTCCTGAGACCAGACCACAAGCTCCTTTAGAGTAGGCACTGGGGGAATCCGCTGTCAATGGGTGAACAAAACCTGTTCGAGGGCCTCACTAAAAGAATCTGTCTTAGGTCGGGGATGTAGCTCAGTGGTGCTGGCACCTGCCTCACAAGCACAAGGTCCCGAGTTTGATCCCCAGTACCAAAAAAAAAAAGAATCTGTCTTTTATGTTCTCTTTTTCCCATGTGTTCTTTTCATTCTCTCACCCTCTTCCTGTCTTTTGGTTCTCTGATCTAGAGACTTTCTGCTAAACTCAAAGAATGGAAAGTGGGATTTATAGATTTTTCCAGGTCCTTATTAGCCACAAAAAATAGCCCTGGCAGAAAAGGCCTCTCTTTCTTCCTTCTCACTCTGGAGAGTAATACAGCCTTTTCCCTTATGGCTGTCCTCATTATATCCAAAATATACCTGGTTGATAGAGTGTCCCATCTTTTCTCAGAAAAGCGGTTGCAACATATAACTACTAGCTCCACATCACATTAAAGAAGGTAACCTGAGAGCTGCCTCTCTGAAGTTATTCAATTACTTTTTGTCTTTTACAGAACCAAAGATTTTCATCAGTTGTTACTGGCAATCATTTCTCCGTCTTCACTTCTATCTTCACCATCCTTCCCAATCCCTACTGCCACGCAACACCTATCAGGTAATGCTAATTGCCTCCTTGCATAGAGAAGACTAGCTTCGTTGGCACTGTCTTTTCCTTCACTAAAACCACAGAACTCCATGAGAATGAGCAAGGCTCATTCTCAGTTACTGGGCCTCCTTGGCACTGGTTTGTGCCTCTGTGACAGGCCTCTGTTCCACAGAGCACATGTTCTTGAATACTTGGCTTATTACACCATGGCTGATTCTGAGTTTTCCTTGTTTCCAAGACCTATTCCTTACAATGTAGTCAAGGCAGAGGATTAAATAACAACAGGCTCCTGGTTATCAAGTAGTTGAAATTCATCTGATTACCCTGGCCCAAGATGGTAGATTATCCATGCCAGTGTGATTGGTCTGGGACAATAGTTCTCAGTCTTTTCCCCATTTTGAAACACATGATGGGTGATCTTCAATGTATCACATCCTCCCAGTGGCACACATAAAATTATGATAGTGGTAACAGTAATGCCATTCTTCCTCCTCCCCTCAAGATAACATACTGGGTGCAGACTGAGCCAGAGTGATATTATTACGGAGGTAATCGCTCCAGTTCAACCAAAAGAACTTTGGCATTCTTCAAATGGTAAAAATATAAGGGGACATATGACATACTTCACAAAGGACTGCACATCAACATCTTGGGATGCTATAAACAATGGTGATGTGCACATTATGGTTATGTCTGGTTTTAATCACTTGTGCAAGTGTGAAAGTACAAGATACTAGAGAGCAAGAAAGTCAGATACCAAGAGAAGGCAACAGAGAGCCCTGTCCCTGTCCAGGTTATTTATATATTATATCCAGTGCTAGTTTAATTAAAATAAAATTGATGTTTTGGGGAGGCTGTCAAAGGGAATTAGAGAATTTTGCTATAAGGATCTAGAAAAAAACATTTAGTGAATTTTGAAAACATTCTCAAACCAAATGGCCAAGTGGATTAACCTTCAAAAGGTGAGGACTTTCTCGTATTCCATTTTTTGTCAGTGGCTGGTTGAGCACTGCATGTAGCAAAAGCCAGTGATTCTCAAACTGTGGTCTGGAGACACTGAGGTGGGTACTGAAACCATTTCAGGCATCTGCAAGGTCAAAACCATTTTCAAAATGATCCTAAGATGTTGCCCGCCTTTTTCAATCTGTTCTCTCACAGGTCACAGAACACAAAAAGTTTATTCATATGCTTGCAGATTCCGCATTACAATGGACAATATTACCAATGTTCAGTTTAGTATGAAACCCAGAAAAGAATACACACTGTTATCTGAAGAGGCTATAAAATATCCTTCTCTTTTCCAAATACTTATCTCTGAAGAGCTGGATTTTCTCTGTACATGTCAACCAAAACAACATATATGACAGATTAAGTACAGAAACAGCAGAATCCAACCAGGATGTATTCAGAGATTTGCAAATTTGTCAGCCACCACCACTCCCCTCACTACAATTTTTTTGTTTTGGAAAATAGGCATTTTTAATAAAAATATCTTATTTGGGGGTAACATTAGTAAGGAGTTGTTAGTTAATAAATATTTTTAAAGTTTCTCAGTTTTGGTATCCAATATAGCAAATAATAATAGATACAATTCACTTAAATCAATGTTTTTTTAGGATCTTCAATAATCACTATAAGTGTAAAGTGGTCTTGAGAAAACAGTGCTTAAAAATCCACTGAGCAAATGTTTTAGTATTTTTATGAAAATGATTATAAATATTATTATTAATTTATTATTTATTATCAATTTATTATTGTTGTATTTTATTTAGCATACACAAAGTTTATTTTTATAGCACATCCTAATATTAATCCATTTCATGAAAGGCCCATGTGCTGGTACCACTTGATACCCCATTTAATAGCATTTCTGTGCACTATGGTACAACATAAGATGGTTCAAGACCAATTGGAGATTTTCATAGTGCAGGTCCCCTGGGCCAGCTCTGACCTAAGCAGGGAATGAGTGTTAATTTGTTTGACATGGATAAATACAAAAATGTTTCAATTTTGGTTTGGGCTTTAAATAAATTTGAAAGTTTAAGTGTCCCTGATCAAAAAAAGACCAGGATATTCCTGGGAAAGGCTGTCTGGAAGATCTTGGCAGTGCATCTATCCCAAGGAACTTGTGTGGCAACTCCATCGCTCAGCTATGGGTTCCATACATCTGCCAAAATATATGTTGAAGACTGCAAAGATTGCATGGAAAGTTCCAGTCTGTCCAGACTAGGCGGAAGGAACAGAACTGATCTAATCTTTGAATTGTTGACTATGAGAAAGTAGAGAAGTGACAGTGCATAAGGGTACAGTAAAAATGTGACTTCAGATCTACAGTCTGGCTTGTGGCCCTCTCCTTCGCCCCTGCTCACAGTCAGAGGTGAGTTACAGTTCTTACCTCCTGGGGAAAGGGAGTGCAGTTAGGAAGCAACTGTCTGGTGAGCATTTGGGGCTATCTCAGTTTGGCATATGATCAGGTGCACACAAAAGTAAGTTTCCCCATTTTTTCTTTTAGGCTTTTGTTACAGTACGGACCAGCTAAAAAATGTTTTGCATGAACTTCACAATAAGAGTAGCCACAGTTTTAATGGAACAGAGTATTTTGGAGACCACTAATTGTGCTAACTCCAAGGATGATTTGCTAAAATAATGCACAGAAAGAGAAAAAAATGAAGCCTATGTACATTAATGTTAGCCATTAAATTAATTGCCAATGAAATAAGATATTACATAGAGGAAGAAAAAAATCCAACCTCAATATGTCTCCTCCTTGTATTTTAATAGAGGAATGGAAGTGAAAAGGGAAACTCATCACTGGGGTTTACTCAGTTGGCAGCAGCCTCAGACACCTGCTCGTGGCATCAGAGCCCAATATCTGGCACATCTCAGTTAATGTCAATATATTTAAACATGCTACTGAATTTAAGTGGCACTGAGTTTAAGTGGCACTAACATGGCACTGAGTTTAAGGGGTTAAATAAAAAGTGGAGGAAATAACATGACCAAAGAAACTAGAAGCAGAATTAGTTTGTAGGTTTTATTTAGACCTCTGGTTTTTCTAAAGGAATTAGGATTCTTCGTTACAGTTCTTTCTTATTTGACTGATAGATTTTGCTTAAAATAGACTCCAGTATTCTATTCTTGCTATGAACCATGGTAGATTGTTTTGTTATAATTATATTTCATTAATAAAAATGATAAAAATATGCAATATCCAATTAAGAGATTAGCCTATCTATTCCAGAAAGGATAACTGTTTTATCATCTTATAAAAATTATAACACCATTTGGTTTCTTCAAACAATTTGTCAATAGCATTTCACTTCTCCTGTGGGTTAAAAATAGCTAAAATATTTGTTTCATGTAGTTATAATACCTGAAATATATAATAGTCTATCAAATTGTATAACTCCCCTTTTCAAAGAGATTACTCCACAATATGTGATTGTCTTAACATTCATATTATCAAACTATAATTTAAAAAACATTATAAATGTTTTTAGTAAAAAAAAATCACTGAAAGGCCCTCCTTTCCGTGATCATGGTTTGGCAAATACAATTATTTCTATGTGTCCAGAACTGCGTGGCAAATAACCAGATTCTTTCAATACAATATATTATGCAGTTATCAGTACCTCACTTTCATTTTAACGGTTCAAATGGTGCAGCTCCAATTGGCGAGCAGCATGGTGCAATTATTTTTAGGGTGATTCTACAGTAAATTTCCTATTGAAAGAGAAAAAGAGGGGCAAGGCTACAACTTACTTTAAGTTTCTACCTGAGCCTGATATTGCTACCAACTGATTTTGATGAGTGAATTCTTCTCAACTCTGGAAAGGAAATTATTAGATTGAAGAGATTGGTTTTCTTGCAGTGTATTTAGAGAAAAAACTTCCTTCATTTTCATTCACTTCTGTTTTTATAAATTATGTAGATAAGTTTGTGGTGCATGAGTGAGACGAAGAAGCCACAGTCTATCTAGCTGAAATTTTCTTTCTGTATTCCTCAGGAAAGCAGCAAACAGGAGACAGGTACTCCATATCATTTTTTCAAAAGTATAGTTGAAGACTTCCATCTGTAGAATAGAGATGAGATGACTGCCCAGGTTATTTCAATTCAATTTAATGCCCACAGTCATTTTATAAACCTAAAGCACATAATGTAGAAACAAATCTTATATGATAAAAGTCCAAGTATTATTCTCTTGTGAAAATGTGCAATTGGTCTTTTTAAATGGTTAATTGAGAAAAATATCTGAGTTGTTCTTATCTCTTAAAAATACATAATTAATGGTTTTCCTTTAAAATGAGTTTTTTTTTGTTTTTTACAAACAAAAAATAATGCAAGAGGGAAGAACTTCATATTTATTATATATCTATGTAAAATGAGTAAGTGAAATCTAGAAGAAAACTGGTTTTAATACCAAATTTAAAATAACATTTTCTAATTCTTGTTTCTTTGATTAGATTATTCTCCCACTTTAGCAAGTCCTTTTGAAATTTTAAGCTACTTTCATTTAAAGTTATTTTTTATTACTCAGTTTACACTATCAGCACTTTCAGATTTTTACCTCTTTGGAGACTCTTGTATACGGCTTCTCTGTAGGGTTGATTACAGGGGAGTTTTCTGAAGGGATAAGTTGGAGGGAGTGTAGGGGGGAAGAAGTCTATGAAAACTGTGTCTCTAACACCTTGGTGCATCTTAACATTGCAAAGTAGGAGCCTCATTTCTGGCCCCAGTTTTTGATAAAATTGAGAAAGCAAAACAAAATTCTGCACATGGTATCAGATCAGGTTCACAATTAGTTGTAGAAGCAAAGGCTCATGCACCTTATTCTAAGGATCTGAGTCAGTTAATTGGATCTGCAATTAGTCTCTCTGGTTGCAATCAATTACAAGTGCAATTTCTGTGTGAACTAATTTCGTGTGCAAAAGTAGTCTCACCAAGACAAAAGCCTAAGTTAGAATGAAATTCAGAACTGTCTTAGCTCACTTATATCCTAAGAAGAAACAGACTTCTTCCATGCTGCATAAAAAGCAGAACTAAAAAGCTCTGTGCAACTCAAGACTTCTCTTTAACTTTTCTACAAGTACTTAGACGTGAGCACATACTCTAGAATCTGGCAAAGTTTGTTTGGTTTTTGTTACTATTCATATCTTACTGATTTAAAAATAATTGTAATTATATTTATATAACAATTCTATTTTTTTCTTTTCATAATACTGTTTAAATGTGTTATGTTTGTGTACATCAATATACAAAAAGGGATGCTCACACAAGGGCACAAACTAATTACAACCCAAAATTCTATTACAGTAGGTCCCTTAATGCATCACTCCACTTAAAAAAAAAAAAAAAAAAAAAAAAGCCTTACAGGCCCAATATGTAATATGGAGACTCAGAGGGTTTTGCTGTTTGTCAAAATCCTACCAAGTCAGCACAGGAAATTTGGCCCTACCCAGAAAATTTAATACACTAGGTAAGTGCAAAACAAAACAAAAAAACAAAATAAGCCAACAAATTCCAAACATTTTGATAGCAGCTCATGTTTGAAAAGAACTTTTGATGCAAATTTCTGAAATTCCCAATGTCATTTTGGCATACCTATTTTACCACTGTGTTTCAGACAACAGCTTTTAAGTTCCCCAATTCATAAATGTAATTAAATAATTACATTAGTGCTAATTAACATGAAACTGCAGATTATTTAAGCGCAAAAAACACTATTCAACTTCTTAATTATTCTTGTTCACACAGCATTTCCTTTTGCTCAGGCGCCCTAGGTGCAAATAAAGCATCCCATCTGCTCGTAATTAGAACTAAATAATTTCAGAGAATGTAGCTTATCATTTTGACTGCACATTTGATTAAAAACAGTGTACAAGCAATATCCTGGCTTATTGGCGTAACAGCAACAACACACACAAGCTTGTGTTCTTCTATCATTAAAAAAGATCTAAAACATTATCTGTTATTTCAGGGGGAAAAATACAACTTTTTAGTTCATTTCATACAGATGAAAGCGAATTACAGCAAATCACCTCTCCACTGAATAGCAGCCCCCACATAATGACTTTATTTGCTTAATCCCCAAATTAAACGCCGTTTCAAGCGAGGGCCCTGTGTTATTACTCTCATCATGTCGAGAACATTTTCCTGCCGAGACCAATTTGAATAAAACAAGGGGCCTTCCTTGAACTCAATCAAGGAGCCATAATGTGGTGGGTAATAGAGGTTGCTGATAGATTTGCAGGCAAAAGTGTTATACCTAATGATGGGATATGGATAATAGTCCTCCTGGAGGTCCTGATGCGATTCCAGTTGGCTGCCAGATGCTAAAAATCAAGAAGAGCATTGATCAGTGACAGGAAGCTGTAGTGGATTCATCTAGTCAAACTTCAGCTGTTTTTCCACTGTACAGTTAAGCCAGGCATAAATTATATTAATTGATTTAATTACATACTTAAAACATCTTCCCCAATTAATTTAATTAGGTGGCTACATGATGCTACTGGCAGGGGAAGATTAGAGGCAGCTCACTTAATTAACAGAATATGAATGAAAAAAAGAGAAAGCAAACATAAATGAAATTGTGAGCACTAATTAAAAGGCTGTCTGCAAACTTAAATACTTTCTGACAAAGTGGTGACAGCAATGTAGACAAGAGAGGATTTTTTTCTAGCAAATTAAAGTGCCAGAAGGTATATATAGGAAGAAAAGGTAATGCATTTAAAACATTGATTTTCTGACAGAACTACCATAGTCCACATGAAGGCACTTTTCTTCTATAGAAAAATTCAACAGATTTTACAGGCACAAAAGCCAGATTCCTGATTAGGGCTAAAATATGATGCACAAACAAATGTGAGGTTTGTGCATCATACCCTGAGAGAAGTAAAAGGCAAGGGAGGCTGAGGGAGAGGGTGGGTGGAGAGGGAAAGATAAAGAGACAACTTATTGCAGTCGTTCAAGCAAGAAATGTTTAGAAAAAGAGGTCTGTCTTAACAGCTGGGAGCCTTGTGCACCTTGGCTCGGATGCGGAAATTCTCCAGGTGTCTCTGACGTGATTCCTTCAGGGTCTTCTTCAGTCGAGTCTTGTGGCAGTGTAAAAGCCAAGCGATGGCAATTACACCCAATGCCCACTTCTGCTGGCGGTAAGTGAGGAAGAATTTTCTCGCTCTGAAGCATTTCCACGTGGCTTGGATCTTGCTGGCAGCCTCTGACTTTCCACCTTGGCCCCTGTACCTCTGTCCTGGAAGGTTTAACAACATCTGGACGTGAAGTGGGTTCTCTAATACCGAGAGAAGATCGTTTCGGGTAAGTTTATTCGTCAGCTCAAACTCAGGCAGGAAGGCCACCAAATTCCTCCCTTTTATTTTGACTTCTGGTATTGCATAGTCCCTGAGAAACTTCTCAATGTGTTCTAAGAGAGAGAAAATGCTCCTCCAAGTTAAGCTAAAATGTTCCTTGAATGCTAAGAAGTCTGGGGCTGTCTTGTCTATGATGCCATCATGAATAGAAAAGTCATAATCCCATGCTGATTTGGGAGCTCTGGAAGATGTGGTTTTCATGGCCTGTGAAAAAAAATGTTGCCAGAGATGAAATATATTATGGTCTCTTTTAAATGAACAGTAGAGGCACTCTGACAGTCACATTATCATTCACCACTCAATGATGGGAAGATACAAATCCTATTGATTAATACGTCCACATCATAATATGAAAGTCTGACTAGTATGTATCATTAAAGCTCATTACCAGAAAGATATCTTAGAGATCATGCAAAGCTAATAACATGTTTATAAAAGTGTAATAAAACTGCTCAAGGAAATGGATCATTAAAAATTGTGCTTTTAGTTTACTCTGATATGGTCAGCTGACTCTATGATCCCTTGTGATTTTACTTTTCAGACATGCGTATTGGTCTTACAGAAGTATGTTGCTGATTCTTTGCTCATAACTTATTTACCCATCATAAAAAGGATGAAGACATTATTTGCAGTCTTCAGGATAATTTCAAATATTCCTAATGAGAGCTGTTTCTGATTTCCTAACAGATTGTTGCTTTTTAGTGTTTATTAGAATTATCCTGCCACTTTCTCTTAATATCCAGAGGTGATTTTTATTATCACCCTGGTCACTTTCTATATTTCTCTTCACAAGTATTCTTTTAAATCTGCTATCCTCTCAGGAACATATCTGGGGGCGCTGTTCATAGACTGGATTCAGACATTTCATAACAAGTAAAGCCAAGAAAGCATGTGCTTTTCATTTTGCTCCCATGTATTCTGAACAAAAATTTAAGTTATGTGGGCTGGGGATTTAGCTCAGTGGCACCGCGCCTGCCTTGCAAGTGCAAGGTCCTGAGTTTGATCCCTGGTACCAAACAAACAAACAAACAAAAAAACCCAAAAAAACTTAAGTTATGGACACAGCTACTTTTATTTATAAATATCAAGAGAGATCCTCTAAAATGGGATGATGGGCAATGTTTTTTTGTTGTATTTTTCTATATTAAAAATAATAAAAATCTATTTTAGAAATCAAATAAGAAATTTGGATGACAATAGCAATATATAATGACATCCTCACATAAAAAAAAAGAAACAAGTAAAGGAAATTTTCCTGTCCCCTGCAGAACCACTACATTTCAATTATTAAAACCTGTTGCCCTAGGAAAATATACATCACACCCCATGGTCTAGTTTCTTAGCTGCCTGGTGGCTTGGGGGAAGAGGGAGGGGATAAATGTTCCAGGCCCTGAATTCTCCTCAGTAATTCAGGAAGTACTGTGGTGATTGTTTCTTCTTGCTTAGGGATTTAAGGATTTGAATGTCTTCATTATGTCCATATTTTCAGATGTACAAGCCCATCTTTACCAAGTTGTATGATTATATTGCTCTCTACAGTTTGAAGAGTTTTCACAAAACTCAAAGAAAATTCCAGTTAATTTATCAGTTACTATTGTGCTATCTTGCTGTGTTGAGTATTGCTGTTAGATTATCCATGCTTTTCTTTACCAAGTAAATGTTAACTGAGAGTAATTAACAAATACAAGGCAGGAAGCTATCTAAGAGGAAAGCAAGCCAAGAGATATATTTACAATAAAGCCACAATAAACAAGTCAAGAAATTTTTAAAAACCCTTCAACTTCTTTTTCTTTTCTCAGATTCTAGGCAGTGGAATGATTAGACTGACATCTCAAGTGAAAATGGCAAAGAGCAAATATTAAGTCCAAAACGGAAATTTTCTTTTGACTTGAGAAGCCAACTTTAAACAGCAGTTAGCTTTCATGTACTTTTAATTTGAAAGCTGTTATAAGGCAGAAGAATGATGGAAAAATTCTTCTCACCAGGACTCTAACCCTTTCCAGTCTAACCAGGACACCAAGAGAGAATGCAGACTGCTTGGTAGGTGGAGATAAATAAATTCCTTCCTCTTGGATGGGCAAGAGGGAGTTCGACAAGGAACACCTCCTCCAGCAGACACCAGTCTGGCAGGAGGAGCTGAGACTCCTGGTGGAAGACAAGGGGCACATGTTCCAAGAGAAATGGCCAGGGGCTACATTTCCGGCTCCTTCCAGGAATGGGTTCCAATGGAGGGAGGGTTAGAATACAGGGAAGAATGGCAGGGCTTCACCAGTGAGAAACTGACATGCAAAATAATCACAGATGGACATGTGTGGAGCTGGCTGGTCCTGCCAGTCACATGTTTGATCCAGTCATCAAGACTCTGAGACTTCAAGAAGCAAAGCTATGGATGGGAGATTTGCCAGAGAATCTCGTCTCCTTGGAGATGTTCATATAGTTTCAAAATCCCTCATCCTTACGAGAATCATGTGGAAGTAGGACCCTCCATGAAAATGGAACAATGCTGGGGGATGTTCAGAAGGGAGAGGGGCTCTTCAGCCTCTCAGTTAGGTTAGTGTCCTTCCCCTGGCTGGGGCTATGATAGAACAGTCTTGGGCAGGCCGGGGCTGCACAATTGAGCAGGGGCTATTGTAGAACAAAGAGATTGCACCTTCTTACCTTTGTGGATGATATTCCAACAAAGACCTGCTCTCAGAGGAAACACTCTCTTGGACATCAAATAGACCACTCAGGCCCAGGGAAGCTATGGGTTTGGAGTCAGCTAAAGCATAACTGTAGTACATCTGTCACAGAGAATGCCACACACGGGAGCACTTTAGACTTAGAGCAAGAAAAGACATGCCTCTCAAGAGAAAGCCTTCCCAAATTAAAGCAGTGCATCAGCATTGTGAGACCCATTGAGCAGGTAAAGACAAAGCTGCTTCACAGCCTGATAGGAATCACAGCCCTGATTAAAGGTCACACCACACTTCAGGTTCTGGTTCCTTCTGTTATTCTTCCTTTATTATCTATCTACAAGAACTTGTCTTGTATGATTTGTTGGTTTTCCCTCCCTTTCTTCCTTCTTCCTTTCCTTCTTTCCTTTCTCTTTCCACTTCTCCCTCCCTCCTTTTTTGTTTATAATGCACTGCACTTCCAATGGGTATTACTGACTCAGTGGCAAATTTTGTTCCTCCTGGTGGGGACACATGTCTGCTGAGACATCTGCAGTCTCACCTCTCACCTGGTCCTTCTTGGGACCACAGCCCCACCTAAGACTTGGGTGAAGCCTGCACTCAGTAATTGGCCCACACATGGCCCAAACTGGTGGCTGTAGCCTAATTATTAGCATCCTGCTCTATCTGACTGAGTCAACTAGCTGGGAAATGCTCTTCTTCATTTGCAAAGTGTAATCACTAATTAGGTAACTTTGAGAGTTTCTGGAGCAGTTATTTCAGGAAGATTCTAAATCTAAAGCAAAAAACCCAAAACAAAACAGGAAGATAAGGTGATGGTTTCATAGGTTAGTAAGATCCAATGTAAAGCAAAAAACACAAGCACCGTCCGTATTGCATTCTAAAATTTAGAAATAGCTATTGCTAAGAAAAATTCCAGAAAAAAAGTAATATATTTCTAAGCTGAATTTCTTTATGAAAAATTTTATTTTCATACATATGGACAGCACATAGATGTAGGATTTATAGATCTATAAATCTGATATAAGCAAGATCTCCTAGTAATAAGTAGTAAAATATTTGGGATAATTCAACATGGATATCATTTTCGGAGAATGATAATACATTGCCTAGAAGAATAGACTAAAATAATTTTGAATCTATCAGTCAATGTTCAGTTTCTTCAACACCAAAACTTACCCATTAGTAATTAGTCTAGGCAGTTGCATTGTATGAAAAGTAAGTTCTTCCTGCACATTATGACTCTAAGTGAGAGCTTAGATTTCAAAGAATGAATGGAGTGTGATTCAGAGATGGAGTTTTTATTATTCCCCAAAGGCCAAGGACTCCATTTGTCTGACTCTATTTTTAAAATTTTGGTGAAAGTCCACAATGTGTTAAACTTTGTCCAGAATAAATATCAGGACCTCAGCTGGATTGAATTGTTCAAATGGTACACACAATGTTCAGAGAGAATAGCTGACTTAATCAGGGTTCAGGAATTTAGCATGATCAAGTCTTGAATTTTAAGACATGAGAGATTTTGAAGATCACTGACCTTGCCTTTTGCCCCATAGACTATTCTGGGTTCAAGGGAAGAAGACTTAGTGCTGAATTCCAACTAATCTCAGATCCACTCTGTGCCACTATCTGCCCTCTTTCTTCCCTCATGGCGCTCTCTCTTCACACCTTTTCCCATGCTGTCCCCTACCCCCAAGCCACTCATGCTCACAGGCCTAGCTGCCTATAACTGCAGATGGTGCCTTACTGTGTTGTGGTCTCCTTGCTCTGCCTTTCCTCTATCACCTCCTACATCAGAGCCAGCCTGGGCTTGACCTGCTGCTTCTCATTTGCTAGGCTGGAAAGCAATTTGTTAAACTAATCCCTATGAAGGTACCAATGAACATAACATGGTATAGTGGAAGAGTGGTAGCTCTGAAGCTAGAAGACCTGGACTCAGGTCTGTCACTGCCTTCCTACAGTCTTAGGAAGTCATTTTAGTTTCCATTAGGGTACTACTTGGGGGTACTTCTAACTTTCACACCCTATGACTTTCTGAGTTAACATGTCACCCCCACCTGGGGGAGCTGGCTTTAAATTAACCCCTGGAGCTAATAAAAGGATCAAAGGCAGTTCTCTCCAATGGCACCACTTCCTTTACCATGAGATAGACCTGGGGAGATTCTTTTTCCTTTTCCATTTTTTTTTAAAACAGAAAATGTTTCTAGAAACTATCAAATCAAAATCGATGGCCAGGGGCCGGGGATTTAGCTCAGTGGTATATCACCGCCTGCTGTGCAAGCGCAAAGACCCAAGTTCGATCCCCAGTACCAAGAACAAACAAGCAAACAAACAAAAAATATCGATGGCAAGTTTCCCACAAGCCCTAATGTGCAAGGTTGAGGAGAAAACCCCCAAAAGTGATATTTTCTGATCTCATGGGGTCTGCAAATCAACAAACAACTCTCGGGGTTTGAGACCTAGAAATAGCCTAAAACTTGACTGTCAGTTAAAAGTAAGAGTCAGAGTCCTTCACCTTTATAAAGAGAATAAAAGGCATAAATAGAGAACTCACTGAACAGAGACATAAATAGGGAGAGAACTGAGTGTGAAGGTCACTCAGATCAGTGGCAGTTTTCTAGGAATAATTTCTACAATTGCTTTGAAAGGTATTATTCAAATGAGTCTTTCTGAACTCTGAAACACTTTCTGAGCAGTGAAATCCCCACCCTTAGGTGCACTCAGATGGAAAAAAACACTCAATGGATCACATTCTGGTGGAAGATCAAACAGAATCAGGAAGATATTTTAAACGGGGAGCCTATTTCCAGTCAAATGTGAAATTTCCTTTTCTAGAGGCACATTTTATTTTACTGCTGCATTGATCTCATTTGTTCTGCTACCCTTCGAATATTCTCTGAGAGAATGTGACGTGGTTAAAGACCACTTAGGACAATTATGATGGATGGGTTGAACCTGCTGGGGATGTGTACAGGAAGCCTGACGGGAGGGGAATCAAAAGCAGCCCCCTTCCTAGGTCCCTGAGCAAAAGCACATCATCATTTTCTCTGTAGGTACAACTACCACCAAGTAAAGTGTAATGTTCTGATTTTCTTGAGGAAAAATATGTGGATAGCAAGTCTGCTGATAACATCACTAAAGAACAATGTACTTGTAGAGCTCATAGTGCACCACTTTGACACATTCTCTATACCTACATAAGTATTTGGCTTTACTTTCTTTGTACTGCTTATCACTCTGACAATAGAATGTCTCTTCATCATCTGCCTCCCTCACATAAGTCCCAAGAGGGCAAGGACTTGGCTGGCTTCATTCATTGTTGTGTCCCCTAGTACACTGCTGGCACATGACAAAAGGTCAATAAGGATTTGTTGAATGAATGAACAAGTTAATGTGTGAATTCTAAAACTTAAGTTCAAGGCCACTTAGACTGGTTTTACAACACAAAGCTGTTCTATGATCATGTGAGTTATTGCAAACTCATTGCTTGAGTTTTGGAGCACTACAATAATAGGAAGTTTAGCTACTCAGATCCAAAAAATGTTCATACCCTCTGACCAAGGAGTTCTACCTGTAGGAGGTACCCTAAATACAAAGGTTTACATACAAGATGAAAGATGTTCATGGTACTTTGTTGATAACAGTGAAAAACTGGAAATAATCTATTAATAATTTCACATTTATAATTTAAAGATGAACAAAGTGTAATGGCTTTGTTTTTATGGTATATATAGCCATTAAAATGTTATAATGAGTTTTAAGTCATATTGTAAAGGCTTATGATAAACTGCTAGGTGAAAGAGTAAAATCACAGTTGAGTATACAATGTGATACAAAGGACTATCTCAAAGTTTAGATAACACCAAAGGGTTGTGATATTATAAGGAAAAAGTTTTTTGCATACTTTGTCATTTTTCCCTCCTTTCCAAATTTTTAAAGAATGATCGGGATATAATTTGTTAAATGAAAGAGATAAAGTAAAACATAAAGATTATTTTGTTGCTTTTTCTGATGTACATAGTAAAATTTTTAACCACATGCAATAAAAGTATGCAGTTAGGCAGTGCTACAAAGTAAAACAGTGCTACTGTAAAAACAGTCCTTACAGGTTGGGATTTTTTTTTTACTTCTTGCAAGAAACAAATTGCTTTTCAAATAAAGCCATATAATTAATTTCACTTTGCAAGTTTAATGCCAAAAATGCATAGGTAAGGGTGGAAATTTCTAATGAATTTTTTAAAATGCAAAATGGTTTTTAAAAAATTCTATAGGTTTTCTTTTGGGAATTTTTCTTCTCTCCCTTAAATGGCATTTTATGAGAGAAAAAGTTTGAGAGAGAAAAAAAAAAAACAATTAGCCTTGGATTTGCTTTTGAGTCTTGTCCTGTATCTCTAGATTGCAGAGCTCTGATTCTCATCAAACTGAGACCTGCCCTCTCTCTAACCCGAGTTCCCAGCACTCGGAGTCCACCAGCAAGGCATCCTGTGCTCATTAAGAGGTAAGCTTAGTCCCTGCCAGACAGGTCATAGTAAAGCTAAAACTGCTGCTAGACATCACCTTGAGGCTTTCAAAGTACGTATCTATCTTAATGTCTGGAACATTGTTCAAATATGATATAATTTGACAGTGAAGAGGAAAATAGATAACACAGCTGCTATGTGTGTGAGGACTACCCACACACACACACACACACCTGGGATCTTGTGCCTCTCTCCCTTCCCTGGGCCTGTGAGGTGAGGACTGTGGCACTATGGAAGCCCCTCTGCCCCAACTTTATCTGGGCCAGTCCTGCTTGTACAGATAGGAGGAAATGAGGCCAGCTAGGGGCAGTGACATGTTCAGTGTCATACATGTTGCGTGACTGAGGCAGTTCAGCTGACCCATCCATAAAATAATCAGTTTTCTGACAAGGGGATCATGAGTACATGTTGGAAAAACAGTAAAAGGCAAAACTTATTAAGAGAAGTAAGATCTCCAGGTATGTGATTAGAATGTTATCCCCCAAACCTATTTTCCCCATACCAAAGGAAATCTTACAACAGAGGTATGGATTAGGAAATAGGAATTTCTTTTCTTCTTTCTTCTTTTGGAAGAATTGTGAACATACAGAGAATAATATAAAATACCATGGACACCTGTTTTCTCTCTCTCTCTATATATAGATAGATAGATAGATAGACAGATAGATATAGACATATCTATATATATCACATAAATATAAAATTTAGTCTCATCCTTATCTCTCCCCCTTTGAAGAAGCAGACATACTCATGAATGTAATCTGTACCTGTACTGTCCAATAAATATATTGTTTGCTTCTTTTACCCATGAAAATAATTATCTAAATATAATTAAAATTAAGTGGATTTTAACATAGCTGTTAATTTGCCTGCCTTAAGATAAAAAAAAATTTATTTCCTGAGAGGCAATTTTAGTAACTTCAAACCAGATTTCTAAAAATTGATATTCCTTGAATGTTTTAAAATAACTTGTACTACAAACTCTATTATGGTTTATTATTTTATCCTTTGGATCCTTGTGGAGAGCATGACTGGCTCAAACTTATTCAGCTTCTTGAGTTTTGGTTGTTTGGTCAACCAATCTGGAAGACAGGAAAGACCGTTAAAGTCAGAGGTCATAAAAGCAGACATGATGGCAGAGAGGACAACGGCCCTGCGATACTGAAGAAAACAAAGGCACACATGACCCTGGACAGAGAAAACATTACATTGGGCAGGCAGAGACATAATGTGTTACAGAAAGATTTCCAGTGAAAATGCTTGAGATACATAAAGGTTTCTAATGCTCCGGAGCTCTTGGAGTCACATGGTCCAGTTTTGTATGCTGGCTCTGTCATTTACTCATTGGATGACTTCACCTCTCTGTATCCAGCTCCTCCCAGTGAAATAACATCACAATAGACCTACAGCACAGAGCTGTGAGGACACTGGGAACAGCCTGGCACGGAGTAAACACTCACTACTACTGGTGGGGTAACAGTAGCAGGGGCAGGGTCAGCAGTAGCAGTAGTGATTAGAGGACGAGCCCATGGCGGAGAGGTCATAACCGGTCTGTGGAGAGAGCCAACTCTGGAGCCTCACTGTGTCCACAGGGTCACCACAACCCTTTGCCATCTGGGTGGGCCTGGGGGCTCTGGCACCACAGAAGTCCTTCCATTGCGATGAGGGTCCCACGGGTATGGCAGGTGCTCAGTGCCATGAGCAAGGACATGCTCAATCAGCATTAGCAGTTAGAAATATTCCGAATAAAGAACGTTGTGTTCTTAAAACACATTCTACTTTGGAAGTGCAGAATCAGCTTCACGATTTCCTCACTGTAAAAGCCAAGGGGACTGGGGAGGATCTGACTGCACTGAAGAATTTATCTAGGAGCAATCTGCCTAGGTTCAGAAGCACTGCCTGCAGCTCTTGTAAAAACAGGCCTTTCTAGTCACAGCTCTGCAGGTCAAAGGAGAGCCAAAAGGTGGGCTCTTTTTTCTTTTTTTAAAAATTAATTTTATTGGTACATTTTAGGTATACAATATAATGACATTCATCATTGGATATTTGTACCTTTACATGATATATCTTGGTTCTTATTTTTTCTGCATTCCCCTTCCCTCCCTTTAACCCCTCCATCCCTCCCTGTTTACAAAGACATTGTTGCCATTTTTTCATTTTCTCATATTAATTCCATTCCATTCATTCCTTTTCCCTACCCCTCCTACTTAAAAAGAGGTAGCTCAGCTTCCTCTGAAATTCTTCCTGATAAGATCACTGAGAAAAGAAGGCCTAGAACAGTGGTAGCCCCCTATGCCATGCATGTTATTTGTTTTTCTTTTAAGACAAAAGATGTTAATGTATGAGTTGTTTTTTCTAAACTAAAACCTCAGTATTCGGGCTTAATTGGTGTTGACACTTTACAATAAATAAGTGGGTTTTGGGCTGCAGTTTGGGCATTTGTGTCTAAAAGGTTCGCCATCACTGGCATACAGTAGATGGTTTTAAAAGTGAGCCAGTGACTAATCCCGGCACTCTGGGAGGCGGACAGAAGGATCACATGTTTGAAGCCAACCTGAGCAAAATAAAAAAATAGTGTTGGAGATGTACCTTAAAGGGCATGGGTTCAATCCCCAATACTGTAAAAAAGAAAAAAAGAAAAGAAGGGGGGATGAATTATGATAAAAGTGCTTTCTACTTCCAAAGCACTCTCATACACATTAACTTATCTGGTCCTTGCAGCAACCCTACGAGAAAGGAGGCATCATTTGCCAGACAAAAATGAGGTAAAGAGAATTTAAGAGACTTGCCAAAGTTAATTACTCTACTAGTGGGAGGAGAATTCAGCACATTCCTGTTTCAAGTTCAGGTTTTCTCCTACCCATGCGTGGCCTCGTGGAATATTCTTGCTTGCACATACTTGCCATATTGTGGGAACTATTTCACTTTTTCCCATTTTTTGGTTACCTTGGTTGTTGCAGTTAACTTAACTCTGAATCCCACACCCTCATCTACCACATCATACATGCAGCACACACATACACATGTGCGCACATGTAAGCACATACTGGGGACAACTGAATTTATTTTTAACACCTTATTTCCTTCTAACTATACTCTTAAATGATGAAAATCTTGACTGAGGGTGACATAATTCAGCTAAATTCTGAGGGGACTCCATTATTTGTTTGGACTGAAGACTGAAAAGTGATAACAGTCCCAACAGAAAGCAAAAAACAAAAAAAGAGGGGCCGGGGATTTAGCTCAGTGGTTCCGGCGCCTGCCTCGCAAGCGCAAGGTCCCAAGTTCGATCTCTGGTACAAAAAAAAAAAAAAAGAGGTTTTTCACTTTAAGCAAACCATGGCTTTTCCTGAAAACATGGTCTCATTTCTTTTATAAAGGAAGCGCAGAACTTTGGTTGCCATGTCTAGCTGTCAAGTGGCCTCCCGTCCTTCTGCCCTGCAGCAAAAGGAAGGGACATCAGGTGACAGATCCCAATTTCAACTAGTCACACAAATTACAGACCTTCCCATCATAGTGTCCTCTTGACCTTCTGCCTCTCCCCTACAATGAAGAACGAGACTTGGTTAAATCAAAATGACTCTCATGGGCACTTTTATAAAACAAATAGAAGGCTCAGAGTCCCTCTCCCCCACTGCCCTGCTTGCCCCGCTGGGCCAGCCTGTTCCCTCTTTGCAGGCAGGCAAGAGCTAATAATTAGACCTCTCCCAAACCCAGACAAGGATGCTCTGCTCGCCAAGCCCTGTTTGCATTGAGGAAAGAGTTTGACAAAGTAAATATGTACAAAACAACTATCATCAGATGCCAAGTTGCACTTCTAGGGAACCCTTGGAGAAATGTTTATGGGAAAGGGTTCTCGTGTGGCACCCCAGAACCTGGTGCTGGAGCCTGCTCAAAAGTGTTCTGCCTCCGTCGTGAGGCTGGGGATGGTGCACCTTTCTCTTGGTCTTTGAATTCCATGCCTAGTGCACTTACCACAAAGTGTATGAATAATTACATTTACCACTGAAAGACAATGGAGAAATGTACCAACGGGGGGCCGGGGGAAAGGTCTTTAAATATTACTGCTTCTAACAGTAGGAGAAAGCTTTGTGAGGTCAGCAGAGGAAATTAAAGCCAGGGCTAATTAACATTCGGGAAATATGTCATTTTTTTCAAGTTTTTTGTTTGTTTTTAGGTAAAATGCTTACCGGCTAAAACTTAGTCGTGCTGTCTGTATTACCTGTAGATTTTTTCTGTAAAACTGTCGGACCTGAGCACTTGAACAGGGTGAGAACCAAAACAGGTGCCTCGCCTGTTTCCATTATGCACATTAGCCCATGGCCTTCTCACAGCCTGCTAAACAGCTGAATTTCAAACAATAATGGTGCCGGCCAAGCACTCGCCTGAAGGCCTGTCTGTCTTGGGATTTGGCCATTTACATTGATTTTTTTTTTTTAACCCACATTTTTCATGAAACACAAATATTTGCCATGGCAACTGGGGTGTCACATGACATGCTGCTACATAAACAGCCTGGAAAGCTCTTAAGCCCACCAGTGCCGAAAAGACGGTGAAAATCTCTTAGGAAGAGTGGGGCACTGAAAGATGAAGGGTAAGAACAGGTAGTGCAGTGGTCTACTCTGGAGACATAACAGGATTAATTTCTTAGGTGCCACTCTGCAATTTCTCTTCCTTTCTTTATGACAGTAGCTGAAAACATGACCACGTGGGTAAGCCAGAAACAGCACTGCCAGCTGTCTCCTTTCTAGTGAAAAGTTTCAATTATTGCAAGTCTGTCTGTGATCCATTAGCATAAAAAAGCAAGCTACATAAGTCCAGCGCCTTTAAACTAGGGACATCTTTCTGAGGATGAATTACACTGTACTATGTGGTACTAATGTGGAAGAACACAGAACTACTTCCTCTTCCTCATTAAGGTTTCCTGCGCAAAATTGGAGGTCTTGCCATTTTAGCCCATGGTTAAACACAAAGGAGACACTGAGCAGTAAAACCTCACATCTCAAGAACTAATGCATCCCAGACTCCTGTCCAACGAGCAGTGTTGGCTGACTCAGTCACTCAGTTTATCTTGCGATAATGCAAGAAGATTGAAATTTTTAGACTTCACTGATAGTGTTGTGAGAACCTTGACTTGTACAATAATCTCTCCTTTTCTTGTTTTTGTTTTATTTTTGGTACCGGGGATCGAACTTGGGACCTTGCACTTTCGAGGCAGGCTCCAGCACCACTGAGCCAAATCCCAGGCCCTAATCTCCCCTCTTTTAATGTCAGGGGTTGGGAATGTCGCTTAATGGACAAGCACTTGCCTAACAGGCACAAGGCCCTAGATTGGATCCCTAGCGCTACAAAAACAAAAACGAAAAGCTGAAGTAGCACTTACATCAGTGCCATGTATGTGGATATTACCAAAAATTTCCCGGATGATATTGTAAATAAGAACAATTTTCTTTCTGTGGTTGGAAATATGAATACCTTTGATTTTTGTTTCTGAGACAAGGCACTTCTTCTGGAACCAGTGGTGGTTTCTGAGGCACAGTGATGGGGGCTATGAGAGAGGAGGAGCAGTGTTACCTCCCCCAGAAAGAGGCTGAGGCACTGGGTGGATGCCATGGAAAGTCAGGTGGGCCTGTACCCACTGTCTGCTCGCGCTCCATCTTTCCGCATCCATCCAGTGAGCTGTCTGTGAACACCGACTTCAAAAGAAAAGCTGGGGTCTGGGGATTTAGCTCAGTGGTTCCGCCGCCTGCCTGGCAAGCACAAGGTCCTGAGTTTGGTCCCTGTACCAAATAAAGAAAGCTGGGAGCACGGGACAGCTAATTCCACGTGCATACCAGGTTGGCCCACCTTACTCAAACTAGATAAAAAGCAATTTTTAAAACAGGCAAATTAGACAGGAATATTTTTCTTACATAATGTTTCACTATAAGATTTCTTTCAATAGCCAGATTCCCAAGTTCATATACAAGAAAATTAATATAGTTACCTAGGATGGGCTATCTCATTGTATAGCCATTTAAAAAGAGTGACTAAAAAATTTAAATGACTTAGTGAAGTGATACAGGAAACAGCCCCATAAAAATTCTTTCTGAAATTAATTAAATTGATGAGCAGCATATTTTGGCGAACATACTGAGTCTATAGGGGGCCAGACCTTCATGCTAGGTAAGATTCTCAATCCATCTCTCCTTTTGCCTGGCAGCACACTCAGCTGCCCTTTACCAGCAGCCCAAGCCTCACATTCTCAGGGGAGAAAAATTCTTTCATTACTTACTCTAAGAAAGAGAACAAATAGTTTATTTAAATGGTTAACTGCATAAAAGAAGTAAGGCTTCCTTTATCTCAATTCCTTCAATTCAACCCCCTTTTCTATCAGTTCTGTGACAATAATCTTTGAAAAAATTGACAGGTATTGATCAAAACAGCATGCTAGTAAAGGATATCAATATATAATTTAGAACCTCACTACGAAAATATTCCTTCCCTCCAGTAGGCTACAAGGAATATTTTCAGCCATCTTTGAAAAAGTAGCAAGAATTGCAGAGCACTGAAACCGGCTCCATACAAAGAACCCTGACCCAGTCTTACACCTGTCTGGGTTCTCTGGCTTCACATGGCTCCCTTGGACATGTGTTGCCTGGGCAGGGCACCGTGGGGCATGCAGAACCCACTGTAGACTTACACGTTTTTGCTACTCAATTTCCCTTCTGGAAAAATGTTTATGATAAAATTTGCCATAGGTAATTTTACAGAATGAAGACACTCATGTCTTTCTTGACAAACCTGTATGCTTCTGTGATAGTTATTGATAGTTGACTGCCAAGTAACCATCCCCCTTTCTTCCCTACAAATTTTAAAATATTTTCAGGGTGATAATATGTTCCTAGGGTTGTCAGGTTTAGCCAAAAAAAAAAAAAAAAAAAAAAAAAGACACAGTTAAATTTTAATTTCAGATAAATAAAAAGTAATTTTAAAATATCTCAGATATTAAGTATATTTAAATATCCACCAAAGAAGATCAGAATTTTCATGAATAGATTAGACTAACTCATAATACTATTTAGTATAAATATGTCCTTAATCCTAATGCTAACTCTAACCCGATCCCTGGTGTGACAGTTAATCCCGACCTACCTGATTGGCTGGAAGATCCCTAGGAGATTAATGAAGCATACTTCTGGATATGCCTGTATAGGTCATGTGACCTTGGGGACTTTATCTGTTCCTGTCCTCTTCCACTCTGGTGCTCCTCCCTGCACTCTGTGTCCCAGACACCATGAGTTGAGCAGCTTTCCTCTGCCACTCCCTGCTACCATGATGTTTCTGCCTTGAAGCCAGCTGAACATGGACTGAGACCTCTGAAACCGTGAACTAAAGTAAATCTCTCCTTCTTTAAGTTGTAGGTGTCACGTATTTGGTCCTAGCAACAAGAACGCTAACTATAACCTGGACATTCACTTTCCCTGCCTTCTTTGTACCTAACAGCAGTCACGAGACCAGTGAGATTTAAGAGACAAAATAGTCAATATAGTTTCTGGGGAGAGCCCAATGCCATTATTTCCCCTTTCTTCCTGCCTGGAATTTATGTAAGGCGCAGATCTGCAGACAATGGCTTATACCATGGGGCAGCCAATAGCAGCATAGGAATTGGTTTTACCCCAGTGTTGTGCTGATTTTAGCAGGTGGTGGGCTCAGAGTGGGACACAGCTTGGAGACTTTGGTGGCCACAGGTATTACATAGGAGCCTGGGGCTAGTCCATCCACGGTGACTCTGCCCAGAGCCAGGCAAAACCCTACAATGCCTGACCAGAGGCAGGTAACTAGGTAAGGCATCTAGACCTACCCTAGCACCGGGGAGAGGCTTGTGGGGATAGATTCTTTCTAGATATTATTATTCTCTTGTTTTTTGTTTTGTTTTTTGAACAATACACCAACAATGTATTTGAAACAAAGCTTAACTTGGATTGCCCCCTAGTACTGAAACAGTGATAAATCACCAATAGTAGAACACCAGAAAATTTGAATCTGGGTGCTATCCAGTGCTGAAATAGTGAAAGTGACTCCAGGCTCTGAGAAAATAAGCAGCCTGCCTAGAGTTCCTAGAAAGACAGGCACAAACAAGACCAGATCAGGGATGAAATAGGACAGGTACCTTCAAGGGACAAGACACATGGATTCTCAGACTTTAATCCACGACTTGTTACTCACTAAAGACAGAGACATCTCTTTTTCTCAATTTTCCCTTGCTAATAATGTATGGAATGTGCCTTCCCTTTATCCCCCTACTCTTACTGCAAGGACCTGGTACAGTGTAACAGCAAGGGAGAATGTCAGGATGCCTCTGAGGGTGAGGATGGCTGCTCATCCATATCTCACAGGGAGGAAATCCCTTAAAATGAAGGGAAAGTCTAAAAACAAATGCCATACTAATGACCAAATGGAGTGTCAGCCCCTAGCTCACCCCGGCAAATCCATAAAAGCTAGTCTTGTTCCTTTGTGAAGGTGTCAGACTGATCCTCCTAAGAGCTGTGCCTCCGTTAGCTCCTCAAGCTCAAATTCCTTCCCTATTTTCTCTTATTTCCTTACTCTGCCTGTGCCTCTCACTTATGCATCCTGGACTTTTGTTTTTCTACTTTTTTTTGGTACTGGGGATTGAACTCGGGTCCTTGCACTTCCTTCCACAGCAGGCAGTGAAACCACTGAGCTAAATCCCTGGCCCGACTTTTGTTTTTCTATGATGACAGTCGACAAACCTACTCCATGGGGTGGGGGGCAAGTTGAGCTCCTCATCTTCTCTTTGAGAGACCTCTTGGGGCAACACTCAGTGACATGCCAACTTTATCATTTCAACCAAACTGAGCAAAACAACCATTAACTGATTGGTGGCAGAAGACTGGAATAAACACCTAATCCTTCAATGCCCAGATGGGTCACACACCAACAAGCATCAAGAGGTTTCAGGAAACTGTCCCCTCACCTAAAACTGAAAATTAAGTGCCAGAAACTGACCAGATAGTAACCAGTATGTGAGAACTCTCAGAGAATCTGAAACAGCCATTTTAAGGAAACTCAATGAGCCTGAAGAAAACACAGAGACATGTTTCACTACTCTTAGAAAAACTTAGAGATGAAAGCAATTTTTAAAAATCAGGGCAGAAATTCTTGAGCTGAAAAGTACACCTGAAATGATTCAAAACATTTACCTTACATGACCATTTTGACTTTGGGCAAGAGCCAGAAGCTGCACGGTGCCAGATCGGGTGAATAAGGTGAATGAGGATGCACCACCTGCCTGCCTTTCAGTTGGATGGCACTCAGCAGTAGCATTCATCATATTTTTGATCAAACCTCTTAAAGACACCCACAAAAGAGGACTTCCAGATCTGCTTCAGAAAGTGGCAAGAATGATGGGATAAGTGTGTTCAAAGTGAGGAGGAGTATTTTAAGGGGAATTAATGGCAATGTGTTTCTTTTTTTTTTACTGTAATAAATTTTTACAATTTAAACATTCACTGATCACCCCTTGTACATCATATGGCCCCTCTTGGCTTCTTCGGCCAGAATGCCTCCCTTCTCTCCCTTGCTCATGACCCAGCCTTCTTGCTCACTTCCTCAGGGCCTTTGTCCCTGTCCTGGTCTATGTCTGAAATGTTCTTCCTTGGATGCTTAACTCTCCCTTATCATTTAGATTGTAGTGCAAGCCTTCTATGTCTTCTGAGAGACATCCCCTGACTCTTTCTTCACAAGCAAGTAGCTCCCCTCCCTCTCACCCTCTAACCCGTTTGTCTTATTTCTAGCCCCTATCATTAGCATAAATTCTCATTTACTTACCTGCAGTGGGAAGCTTATGTGCTTCGTCAAAACTGTGCAGAAGAGCTGCTCTGGGTGTAATGGGTGGATTCCGAAAGGTAATCCTTGCTGTTGGGGGGATCAGCCCTCATTCTATCATACTTAAAATCCCTAAAAAGGAAAATGAACGGAATATGAGTTTAACTTAAGCCAGATCACAAAGTCTGAGCTCTATAAACTCGACAACTGTAACTTACTCTATCCATCATCTTATTTGTAAAAGTGCATCTGGTGCCTTAATCCTTTGCATGCAAAGCCAGCTACAAGTATGCATTCATTTCAGCTTAATATTCTAACTCAGGGAAAAATGTCATTTCCAATAATAGTAATATGAAATAAAATTGCACTAAGGTAATTTCATTTTAAAGTAGAAATATAATTTCAAGGCAAACTAAAACTTCTTTGTTTTTATGACATTTTCAATCACTGGTAATATTGTTACTCTTTTTAAAATTCAGAGAAATCAGGCACATATTCTTGATGACTAAGGTGATCCCTTGTTCTGGAAGAAAGAAAATCTGTGTGCTTCAAATCATGCCTCGTTGTTACAATCAGTCAAACTTTATAAAAGGAGTTATCAATAGACATTTATCATATCACCTAAAGATATGAATAGTTTATTTTAGTGTAACTGAGCAACATGGTTAGTATTAATTCAACTAATTTACAGTTCCTAGAACTCATGCTGTATCAGCAAGGCTGAAGTCAAGCCTTTTTAGAGACAAGAGACATTGTTAAATAAGTAAACAAATAAATCAAGGAATAATCGATGAATAATTGAACAAAGTTTGAACATGTTCTGCCATTGGGGGCAGAACTTTCACTAAGGTGACCTATTTTGTTTTTGTTTTTGGTACCGGGGATCGAACTCGGGTCCTTGCGCTTGCGCAGCAGGCAGCGAAACCACTGAGCTAAATCCTCGGCCCAAGGTGACCTATTGCATTAAAGCCAGAAACCCAGAAACTTGAGAACTATTTATAATAAACGTGGTAGGACTTTGATTTCTGGTTGCTTTCTTATATAACAGGAAGAAAAGTAAAGAACTCTGGATCTCAACAAATTCTTTGAATACAAACTTTGTACCAAGCTGGACTATGTTGAAGAGGTTAGCACACATTCTAAGAGGAGCTGATAATTATTTCCATTTGTTTTAAGACCTCTAATATATTCCTTTTAAACTAGTCAGTATAGTGTTATGGGATTTCAGAAGGATTATCACTGAAGGGTTAGAGAGCTGAAGAGGACTTCTCTTGTGAAACAGTGATTCCAAAGAGAAATCTCCAGAAATTTTCAGTGGAATCAATTGGGGGAAGAGTTTCTCATTGAAAATGGAGGTTTCTGGGCTCCACTTCAGTCCTGTCCAAAAGTCTGAGGTCAGGGCCTAAAAATGTGCATTATCAAATCCTCCAAGCAATACTTAGGTGCACTGAAGTTTGAGAACTACCAGAATTGACGCTCAGTGATATACATGTTAAATAAGTACTCTGGATCTCTTAAAACGTGAGAACTACTGATACAGAATACAACTCTTTAAACCTTTCTTAAAGTTAGCACTTTTAATGTTCATAACACAAGAACTGACTATACTATGACTTTAAAACCGTAAGATTCATTCTTTATTCTCACAAAATATTTTTCATTGATAAATATCAAATCTCTGCACGAGAATTATGCTTGTTTTGCAGATGTGAGAAAAAAGTGTTTTATAATTCAGTATATTTTCATTTCAAGAATCAGTTTCATTCTGAGAATTCTAAAGAATATGAGCATGATTTTAACCCTTGCTTTGTACTAGCTGAAGGAATTCAATTTCAGTGCATACATTCACCACTGGCAGGAAAAAAATTAACACTTGAAAATAGATAAAAGAGATTTTTTTATATCCAGACACTGGGAACTCTGAAGCTTCTCTGACTCTACAGGGCTCCACCTTTGTTTTTATTGTTTATTTTACAATCTGTAAAGATTAAAGTTAATGTATAGATATATGATAGCAGTGCAAATAATTCTTATCTATATACATGCAAAGAAGTTCTATCACATGGAGGACGATTCTTCCCATGAAACAACAGTTTTTCATCTTTCTCCAGATTTATTTTAATATTCTTGATTTATAAATCAAATCTTGTTTGGGTTCTTCTTAGAATTGATTGTAATGTCTTACTAGCTCCTTCATTTAATTAATGAGCTGAATATAGTCTTTGACGTATTCATTTTATATTTGTGTAAGAGTCATGACTTCATGATTTTTTCAAATCAACCTTTAACAATTTTGGAGAACTCACCAAAGTGAGCAAGAGTCACTTGAGAGCATCAGAAACAGCAAAAATTACAGATAATCAAGTCCAGGGATGTTTTTCCTTGGTTCCCACAGGTAAATTTAAAGTGGCATTTTGTTGAATCTTGTTTCTTTTTGTTTAATTTTAATTCTACTCTCTATTAATTTGCTTTTCTTTCTAATTCATTTATGAATGACAAGTTGTTCCTTGTTGTGGCTTGTGTCTAGATGTTCCCCCAAAGCCTCATGGAGTCTTTTTTGAAGGTAGCTAAATCTGGAATGTGTGATGCTAGGATTAAGGGTGAGTGATTACTAAACCACTTAATGTGAGTGATTGGTTTGGCACCACCCTAATTCCCAGTAGTCTGAATAAGATAAAAGGGGCAGAAAGATTATGTTAAGGTCTCTCCTTGCCTTTGCTACCTTGTGCATGCCATGTTGTTTCTCTTCTGTGATGCCTGTTTGCCATCCCTGCTTTGGAGCCAGCTGAATATGGACCGAAATGTGTACAAACTCTAAGACAAATAAACCCTTTCCCCTTCAACTTTGGGTGTCAGGTATTTTGTCTCAGCAATGAGAGAAAAGTAATTAATACATTCCTGTTGATAGCGCCAATGATTAGGAATTTGGTAATCTCTGGAAATGGATTAAGGTCTTACAGACATCTATTTCTTTCTGGGTAAAAAATACAGAATATTGTCTATTTCGAGTTCAAATCAGTTAGGAATTTTATGCCCACAAGGAAGGAGGGCAATGCAGATATCTGTACTAGCAAGTTTTTGTTTCTGTGTTTACTTTTGTTCTGTGGCTGAAATTGCAGGATTGAGGGTATGTACCTTCTCTGTAACTGCACGTCTATGTACCCAGAATTCAGAAAGCCCATTATCTCCTGTTGTGAGTGTGGAAAGTTTTCTCATCTCCAGATGGCATTAATAAATCAGATAATAAGAGATCTTAAAGGGGCTCTATCTGCCTGGCTTATAGAGATAATTAAGTGTTTCTATAAACCTGATATTCCTAAGATTCTCATAAAATAAGAAAATCAAACTTCTGATACTTTATACACACATCCCAAACTCAGAGACCCTCATTGAGGCTCCTTACATTTCATTACAACATAGTCATTTGCATAACTTTAATAAGACCTTCTTTTCCTTTTACTAAGATATAACTGGAAAAGGTACTTATACAACCAAAGCTTTGCCTGGCATTCCATGTTTCATATTTAAGGATTATGCTTATTTATTCAGGTATGACTGGTTACTTTTACAGGACTAAGGCTGACTTTCTAGAGCTAATGTTTGCAAAGTCTTCCCAGGAAAACTAGCCCAGATTGTTATCCCTATAGGTGGTAAGGAAAGTCACATCCTACCTGCCCAAGAACCTTAGGATATTTGGAGGACCTCTAAATAGAGGAAAGTACCTGTTTATAGATCCTGCAGCTTAATTCGAGAGAACAAAGGTTTTGGGACTTGATTTTCTAGCCTTAGGATTTCAAGTAATAAGAAATTTTAAAAGTTCAATCTGAGGGCCAGGGATTTAGCTCAGTGGTTTTGCTGCCTGCTATGCAAGTGCAAGGACCCGAGTTCAATCCCCGGTACCAAAAAAAAAAAAAGTTCAATCTGAGGTTCCTTATGAAAACTTATAGCATAATAAGCTTGAAGGTGGCCTATATGGTCAATTATCATTTTTGCTGCACTAATACAAATAATCAGGCCAAGCCTAATGAAACCAGCCTTATTTTGTGAATAACTTTGTTTGAGGTCACTTTGAGCAAAGAGATGGTAAGCAAATTTTTTGAAATAGTTTGGAAAAATAAAGAGATTTCTGAAAACCTTTTCAGTGGAATGCTGGAATGTCCATGGATTATCTGAATCTAGGGTATGACTAGGCTGTTTTATAACTCTATAGATGTCAAGATTAATTTGTAAAAATGGATAATATTTCAAATAATTATCTATAGACATGAAAATAAAATCTCTTTGATAATGGGACCTCCTTCTCACAGAAAAGCCAATTTTGCATCTATTTGGAAATTTTTTTCAATATTCTTAATCTATAAATGTATCTGTTCTTTGGATTCTCTTCTGAAACAATTGCAACATCTTAAAGATTTTCTCCTTGAATTGATGAATTAAAATCTTTGATATATATTCCTTTTATATTTATATGAAAGTTATGATTTTACATGTTTTTTAAAAATTATCTTTAATATTACTGTTTTATGAAGTCTTCACATCACCCTTACTTTCCTGTTAAATAGATGAGGAATTGGAAGTTTACTCATTCAGTCAATATTTCCTAAGTGCCTATTATGTGTGAGGAACTACTCTAGGGGCTGGAGACAAAGTGGTAAAGCAGGGAGACTGCATGACTTCTAGTGATGGAGAAGACATTAAATAAGTTCACAAGTAAATAACTCATTATACAATGTGACAGTCTATGAAGCCCTGACCTGAAGATGCAACTGGCCTGATGAGGGGCAGAGAGAAGGCCCAGCAGCTGGAGTGCAGAGAGGGGAGAGGAAGCTGAGGACTGAGTCAGGCGTGTCTTGCTCAGAGTTCAGACTTTACTCTAAGATCCGACTGTGACCTCTTGCCTGAGGCCACACACGGCCTGAATTGAAAACTAGGTCTATACTGGGAAACTTGTGTTTCTAACCATGGGTTGAAGAAGGAACTCTCTTTTTTGGATTTAGCCAGATAATTCAAGAAAAAGTAGTGAAGTTTAGTGTACATTTTCCAAAAGGATTTTCTCTTGTGGATGTAATCTTTCTTTTCATGCTGGACTTGTGGGAACTGAGGTAAGGCTTAAATCACATGTAAGGGCATCCAGAACACCTGAAAAACCTAGACACTGTATCTACATTTCTGTAGCTTGTGCTTTCCTGAAGCTCATGTTACCTTGCATAGTACCAGACATATGGCAATTACTCCGTAAATATACGTTAATTAACGGCTTGATTAATTACAAATATTATGGTGGGCCATGTGGTCGCTGATAAATATTTTAGGGATAAAAATGCTACTTTTTCTCGACCAAGTTTCCATTACTCTAGATTAACTTTTGTTTCATAGCAAGTTTTATTTGCTAAAGCAAGGATTAATTGAGTCACTCACTATTTCATTGGTCCAAATTTGATCCAGGAAGAATATGAGATGATACTGAAGGAAGAAATAGAAACTCTGCTGGTGTTACTCAGCATTCTCAGGGAGAAATACTACATAACCAACTAGCAAGTATGCATCGCAAAGACTTTTGAGTAATGGATCATAAGTAGGAAAGAAATAGAATTGTGGGAAGATTAACAATTCAGAGACTCTTGGGATTTCCACCACCAGCTGATGGAGGTCAGCTGACAGCAGATGGCAACAGCTAGAAGAAAGAGGACTTTGAATCTCTAGCAACCAGAGGGTCCTGGGAAGCAACTCGAGGTCCTCTAAATACTTCAGACAATGGGTAAAAAGGGAGACAGGAATGTTGAAGAGCATCTCACTCAGGTATATTTAAGCTAGGAAAGAAGATCCACCTGGACATTATTTAAAATTTGGCCACTTAAATAGTAGGGAAAGGTAAAGAGGGTTACACTATGATGTTCAGTCCCTAGTCATTTACTGACTTTTTAATTTGCTTATTGATTCAACAAACATTCAGTGTCTACAAAATACTGGGTATGTTCTAGGCACTAGGGATATGAGGTAAAGATGATACAGTCTTTTTGTTTAAAAACTAGAAATCTACTGGCATCACAAGACCAGAATATATATGAACAGAATTTAAGTGCTATCACATTAATTCTGGCTTCCTATTTCTATGTAAGTAGTATACTGGGAAAGATTTCTAAAATGCTACCCAGAATACCATCAGAAGCTTGATAATTTCAAATAATACCACATAAACACCATAGCAGTTTTCTACATAATAACACTAACATCTAAACCAATATGAAATCCATAAAACGATGGATTTTAGAGGTGGGAGGGAGGTTAGTGACCAAGCTCCTGATTTATGGAGGAGGGAGCTCAGAGTGAGGATCTGACTTGTGTGAGGCCGCCTTGGGAATCAGTGTCTGAGCGGAGTTCAAACTCAGGGCCCCGATTGCTTTTTCCCTTTTATCCCTAAACATATAACGCAGCCACAGGGTCACTGACCTTTATCGGCATCCTTCTGTAAGACTGGCACGGGGACAAACCAGGGATCCGTGCCATGAGAAAATGGTGGGACTGTGAGGTTGGAGATGGTGGACCCTTTGATTAATTTCTGAACATTCACCTAAATGATAATGAAAATTGTTTTCAACAGAAATTTTTGCCTTTGAAGACAGTTTTGTTCTTGTAAACAATAAATAAGATTATGAATAGTTTCATTAAGTTCTAATAAAGTAGCAATATCGGCTCCAGTTTTATTGCTCATGAGTACCCTGTGCTATTGTCTTCTGTCAGGATTTTATGTAATTTAAAATAGTTAATTAAATCAATTAACATGTGGTGATTTCCACTATGCAAAGTCAGTATAGTAGTTAATAAGGGAACTATTAAGATTTTGTTCAATTTTAATGACTTCAATATAAAAGTGCTAAATCTTGACATAGGAGGTTTTGAATACAGCAAAGTTTTGTACAGGAAAATTTCCCAGGAAATAAATATTAGAGTTTTGAGGTTAAAAAAATAAAATGGGAGAATCTAAACATATCAGTCAATATTAACAGGTTAAATACAAACACTGAGTAGGCTCTTATGCAGATCTCAGAAATAAAGACATGGTGTCTAGATCAGTTACAGTAGATAATTACTTTTCCTAAAGTCATAAAAGGCTTTTATTACAGTTATGAAATATGAATTGTTTCTATTAAGTGGTTTCTAAATTTTAAAGATTATGTGCAGTTCAAATAAATCACATGTAATTGTCTAGCCCAAGTACACTATTTTTACCTTTATTAGAGGAGGTTATGAATTATCTGGGCCTCTCAGCAGGGAAAGGCAACAGTCTGGTATTTATAGACTGATTTAAATTTTCAAATCATTTTCCAAACATTAATTAATTTGCATAACTTCCAAGGGAACTAGGTAATGGTTTGCTGTTTAATAAAGAACTCAAAACAGAAAGGTCAATAGATTTGTTTTGGGTTATACAGTATACTAGATGTACCCAAATTTTTTATTTTAAAATTAACTTGATTTTACATTGGTAAAATGTGCCACTGAACTCAGTTATACCACACCTTATTGCTTAGTAAGGCCCGGGGACCTTAAAAGGAAAAGAGAAATTTCCTTAAGTCTGAGGGGAAGAAAATCACCTTACTAATTAAGTATTTGTTGGCTGAGAAATACCTGTGTGAATAAAATGTTAGGGCTCCCACTGGCAGGATGTGGTACTGAGGGGAAACAATAAAGCAGTGCTACTGTCTTCTATATAAAGCAATATATATACTGGGGATTGAACTCAGGGTCTTATGTATGCCTGGTAAGTGTTCTGCACTAGTATTCTAAAATACTAGAAATAGTATTTTAATAGGAAAGAGTAGACAGGAAGTACAGTCTGTTTCCTTCCAGGTGAGTTGGAAGGGGAAAGGGAAGGGGAGGCCGTACCAGCCTTGCCTTGATGAGAGTGTGAACTCATGCAATGTAATCATTATGGGACTCCAGTCTTGCTGATATGCCCTGGTGGCTTTTGTCATCCTCAGCTCTCCTCTCCCCACCTCTCTTCTAGATACAAGTACTTCCAGGAGCTCCTCCTCATTGGGTAGGCTGAGGTAATCACCCTAAGTGCTGTACTCCAGATATGCAGTATCAAGAAGGGTAGGGTCTCCACTGTCTGATTGATATCAGGGTCAGTGAGGCAAAGGCAAATTGAAAGGAGACAGAAGGATTCCACTTAAATAAAATTGTCACACACTATGAAGATATAAAATATAGCCTTGGCAGTTTGGGGGCATGGAGCATAATTTATCTGGATTTTCTGAAAGCCTTTGATAAAGAACACCTGGCAACTGGCTCTTGAAAGCTAAAGCAGCAGGATCCAACCTAAAGCATAATGTAAAGAATGACACAAAGGAGAGGATGGAAAGCAGGTGACATTCAGATTCTGTCATTCAGTCTGCACATTCACAATGATGTTTTAATTCTTTAATTGCTTCAATCAAAACAGTGCAAAAGCCAGACTGAAGAAATATGCTGAAAAGGCAGTGAGGGGTGTGTAGGGACATACAGGGGAGGGTTATGGTTTACAGAAATAAAATCCCTCAGACAGTGTCACTAGCTACGAAGCACCACCCACTCTGCTGTTCCTCTCCCATGGAAAGGTAACCATCCCTGCACACACTTGGTTGGAGGGAGAAGGAATTGCCATAACCTTCAGTATTTACTGAGCACTTCCTATGTAACACTAACTTTAATACAATGAGCATTAAATTTGATGAGCAGTGGAAGAGCTAAGGGCTATGGTTGTGCAGAAGAGGGAGTAATTAACTCTGCCTGCTGGTATTGGAGAAGACTTTGCAGCGACTCTCAACCCTGAATGTATATTAGGCTCACTAAGGGAGTCTTTAAAAATACTGCTGCCTGGGCCCCAACCCTGGACAATTAAATCAGAATAGCTCAGCTGAGGCCTGGACCTCAGTATTTTTTAAAGGCCCCTATGTGATTCTGATATGCAGCTGAGTTTGAGATGCACTGCAGCAAATGATATTTAAATTGTATCTTAAAGGAAACATTGAGTTACAGTAGGTGGAGAAGAGGACGAAATTATAGGTAGAAAGAATGATGGCAACAGAGTAAAACAGAATTCTGACAGGTGAAGAGTGAGGAGTTCTATGTGGCTGGACAAATGTGTATATATCAAAAGGAAGGAGAGGTGAAGAGACTGGAAAGGTGGGTTGAGAGAAAAGCAAGTTTAAGAAGCCAGCTTTACAAATGTGCTGACTCACCGGCTAACTATTTCAAATATCATCTGCTTCTGGCTTCTCTTTTATGCTATGCTTTATATTGTATTTTATGTGAGAACCATGTAGTTTGTATATGATAGGAAATACCACACAATAATATAATACAAACTATCAGATTAGAAAATAATTATAAATAGAACCATGATCTTTATATCTACTTCTTCATTACTATTTGCAGAACTGTAATTCAGAACTTTATCACTTTATGCCTAAATCTTATATAGCTTAATTTTTTTTGAAAATTTAAAAACATAGAAAAGCTTAAAGAATAAAACAGCAATCATAGTCTCATCTGCCAGAATTAACCATCATCAATATTTTGGTATATTTGGTTCCAATATATAAAAAAAAACGTTCTATTATATTATTCTGGTACAGCTGATATACACTTCATTATAAAGATTCCAAACAATGCAGAAACACACAAAGCTGACAGTTTAAGAAACCATGCAAATAGCATTTGGAGATCCATCATCCTTGATATCTTTTGAATGACTGTACATCAGTGTATAAAAATAGGATTTACATTACATTATTAAATTTAATTTGACATGAACTTAATAGGAGCAAAAAGGCCTGAATTAAATTCAACAAATTATTAAACCTTGAATAAATATTTCTTTACTACAAGGTTCCTCTGCACTAAAAATATTTCTCTCCCCAGGCTGGTAAATTTTCCTTAAAGGACCAGTAGTAAATATTTCAGGCATGTGGGCTCTATGTAACTGGAAAGTGACATGGCAAATAGTTACACAAATGCATGGAGCCATGTGCTAGAGTCCGAATGTCTGTTTCCCAAATTCATATGTTGAAACCTGCTCTCCAATGAGATGATATTAGGAGGCGGGGCATTTGGGAGGTGATTAGGTCACAAGGGCTTAGTGTCTTTATAAACCAGGCCCAGTGAGCTGCCTTGTCCTCTTCACCACATAAGGACACAATGAAAAGAAGCCATCTATGAACCAGAAAGCGGACCCTCACTGGGCACTGAATCATAGGGCTTTGATTTTGGACTTCCGGTCTGCAGAACTATAGGAAATAAATTTCTCTTGTTGCAAGCCACCCAGCTCATGGCATTTTGTTACAGTAGGCTGAATTCACTAAGGCATTGTGTTGCAGTGAAACTGTATTTACAAAAACAGGAGGTCAGCCCTCAGGTGGTAATTTGTGGACCTCTGTTGCACGGTTATGTAAAGGTAATTATGAAAAAACATTTAGACTTTTTTAACATGTGCTTTTGTTATGGATGGTACATCTTGGCTTCAAAAGGTGAGAATAGAGTTCTCTTGCGAGTCCCATCTCCTCTCCCTCACCTCCCAAGTTTGGATTAATATTTTTACATTGTCTAGATTTATAGTATTCACATTCTATTTTGGTACTATAATTGCTGTAACTATTTATTTCTACATGTAAATGTATCCAGAGGCTACCAATAGTCCTTTTGTTGTAGCTTCTCTAGGTTCGAGTTCTTATTTTGATTGATTTCTTAACAGGCTAGCTTTGGTTATTAAACAGTTTTTTTTTCCCCAGCAAGTGTTCATAAGTACTTTACTAGCCTTTGTACTTGAATTACATCTGGGGTCATCCTTTCTGTTCTTAAAACTTTGTAAACACCACACCATTGTCTTCTATGATGAATACTGTGAAATCTGATGCCTGCCTGATTTATCCTTTGTAGGTGATTTTTTTCCTTGTCTAGATGTCTAAAACATTCGTTGTCTTTGAATTCAGGTTATTAACTATGAAATAATATACGTTAAATACAGTGATACCTCAGTTGTCAAATGGCTCCAAACTCGAACTTGCCACTACTCGAACAGCAAAGTTTGAAAAAACATTTGCTCAGTGTTTTGTAACTTTGCTTGATAGTCTGTCTGAAAATCTGACTTGAAAAAACCTGTACTGGCTGAGAGTTAGTCACGGGTCATAGGCACAGCTATCACCCAGACAACATAAAGTGCTGTGTTAGTGCGTTAAAACACTCATTATTGTGGTTTTTGCACTTTATTTGCATAAAATATCATAACCATGGCTCCAAAGAAAGTTAGTGAAACCAGCAGTAAAGATAAGAGGAAAACTGTGAGAATCATGATAGCGTTAAGAAGAAATCATTGTAAAATTTATCAAAGTCCTGGAAAAATGAATTTATAAGTGTAATTTTTGGGCCTCAGAACCAATTACTTGGTTTTCTATTATTCTTATGAGAAAAATATGTTCAGTTCTCAAGCTTTTCAGTGTTTGAGCATGAATTTGAAATGAATTGAGTTTCATAACCAAGGTATCACTGTATTCTAAATCAAAGTTTTCTGAAATTCAGTGTTTTCTTTCCATCTGGTGGCTCAGTTCTTCACTTTGGAAAATTTTTTCTTACATTTTATCAATGAATATATCTTTTTTTTCATTTTCTGAGTACTCTGTTTAGGAACATCAAATATCCTTAAACTTTGGCTCATCTTTATCTTTCATATGGTGGTAGCTAGTTATTAATTCTCTATAGCAGGGTTTGTTTTAGAATACAGCATTCTAGTTTTAGCTGAATACATATGTTATAGTTTAGATCTAAAATGGCTCCAACAGCGTCATGTGTTTGGAAGGTGATTGGATTATGGGAGTACAACTTGCCGTGAGGAGGAAGGGTCTCCTATTGGAAGAGGCAGGTCCCTGTGAGTGTGCCCTGGAAGAGTCTATCTCCCTTCCCAGCTCCTCCCTTGATTCTCTGCTTCCTGTTCACAATGCCATGAGCAGCTCTTCTCCACCAGGTCCCTCTGCCATGCCATCCTGCTCTGGAGCCAGCCAAGTATGGACTGAAACATGAGCCAAAATAAATATCTCCTTTCTTAAATTGTGGATGTCAGATATTATGTCTTAGCAATGAAGAAAGTGACAAAGATTTTGATATCAAGAGTAGAGTCATTGTTCTGACTGTGCCTGACAATGTGGTTCAGAAGTCTTTGGAACTGGTTCACAGGGGGAGTTTGGAAAGCTTTAAAGAAGCCAGCTGGAGAAGCAATCCTAGAATGCTATAAGCCAAGCTTGATGGGAGATTCTTGTCAGAGCTCAGAAGATCAGAGTGCTGCTAGAAATGCAGATGATAAAGACCAACCTCAAGTTTTAGTTGGGAACAAGGATTCCATGGACAGTTGCACTCCAGGGCCGTGTGTGTTATGCAGTGGCAAAAAAAAAATTTGTTTACATTTAGTTAATGTCCTGAGATTTTGTGGGAGACTGAGATTAAGGGCAGTAGACTAATCTGGCAGAGAAAATTTCAAGGCAGCTCAACATTTGGGTTGTAACATGGGTCTACTGGGGGGCTTTTAGCCAGCTCTACATTGAGAATCAAGAGCAAACAGCACAGTGGAGTGATTTTAAAAGGTTTGAGTTTCACCAGAAATGAAATATCTTTAAAATTGAGCCCTGTAAAGTTGGAACAGAGGAGAGCTTGGTGCTGAAAAGATTTGTATTCAAAAGAAGCCAAGTCCTTTACATTAGGACAATACAAAGGATGCCTCAAGAGCATGGGAGGAATCTGAAAGATGCAACCCATCACAGACTCAGGGGTGCATAAATGAAAGACTGGCTGGAGAAGAGAGCCCCAGGGCACCCTGCTTGAGGAAGACCACCTAGTAAATTGGCTTACTGGGATGCTGTTTACGGTGCTCAGCCATCTAGGCACTCAGACCCTTACAGCCACGATGCCAAAAGGGCCTGATTACTGCTAGAACTGCCAACAGATCTTGACATCAATCATGTGGTGAGGACTTTATGGGTACACAGAATGCAAGAGTTGTGGAATTGTGGAGGCTTCCAACCAGATTTCAAAAGGCCTGCAAGGCCAGGCAGTGTGCCCTTTTGTAAAGCTGTGAGAGTGAAACCAAGAGTTCAGGGGAGACCCCAGAAAGTTGGAGAAGCCACAAAAAAGGAATATATGAAGAAAGCTGGAGGCAGTGAGCAAAGCCAGCCCAAACGCGAAGTCATAAGGGCTACAACCACTGGCAATGCTGTAAGGGAAGGGCTGTCTAAGCCATTTGAAGTTCACTTCTCTCCTCAGCTTACTCTGAGTGCAAAACACAGAGCTACAGGATTTAATGTTTGCCCTGCTGGGTTTTGGTCTTGCTTTGGTCCCACTCCTTTCTATCTTCCTATTTCTCACTTTTGGAATGGGGATGTTTATCCTGTGCCATTGTAAGTTGGAAGCACTTAACTTTCTCTTTGATTTTTACAGGGCCCCACAGCTAAGAGTTTGCCTTATCTCAGGACACTTTGGACTTGAACTTTTCAGCAATGCTGGAACTGTTAAGACTTTGGCAACTCTTAGAGATGGACTAAATGCATTTTACATAAAGAGATGCACAAGAGTCTTTTGGTGGCCAGGGGCAGAATGTTATGGCTTAGATCTAAAATGGCCCCCAAAGCCTCATGTGTTTGGAAGGTGATTGGATTATGGAGCTGATAGTTGACTTTCTGTGAAGAGGTAGAGTCTGTTCAGAAGAGGCAGGTGACTGTGGGAGTGAAGGGTATATGGAAGGGTATATCTCCCTACCCAGATCCTCCCTCAACTCTCCACTTTCTGTCTGCCCTGCCATGAGCAGCTCTCTTCTCCATGCCCTCTGCTATGCTATCCTGCATTGGAGGCAGCCGACTATGGACTGAAATGTGAACATCTCCTTCCTTAAGTTGTGGATGTTGGGTATTGTGTCAACAACGAAGAAAATGTCTAAGACAACATGACTATCCAGTTATAGTCTACATTTCTCAGGAGCCATTGTGATTAACTGTGGACACCTGACCAATTCAAGCCAATGAGATGTGAGAGGACCTCTGAGCCAACTCTGACAGGGTGGGCCCTAGACTATCTTTATCCTTCCCATGGGCTAAAATGTGGGTGTGGAGAAGAGCCAGCTTCCACTATTCTAGTAAGATTGTTCTTTAGCTACTGAAACAAGGAGCGGCTACAGCAGGATAGAAGGAGCCACATCTTGGATGGCCACATGGAGCAGGGTTGTCCTCCTAGACTTAGAGCTCTCATTTGTGTACTGTTTTGTGAGAGGGAAATAAACTTATTGAAGTCAGTGTAGCTCTTGGATTTGTTACAACAGTGTAGTGTGTACCAAATTAATATGTGTATCTATCAGCTTCTACTTAATTTCCTTTGTCTTTTTCCTCAGTGTTTACTGTGCTTACAGTCTTTTATCTACATTAATACTTCAGTATTCAGCAGTGTCTGCTCTTTCTATTTATAGTTTATTTATTACTTCCATAAAATATTTTGGTATTCAATTTGTTTCCCTACATCTGCAATCTCCCTTTTTATCTCATTCTACTTTATCATCTCATGTTTGAACTTTAATTTATATTCTTATCAAGCTGTGCAATTATGGGAAGAGATTGTGAAAAAATTCTTTCTATTCTCGAGTTATGATTTTTTTAGATTCTATCTTTCGCAGCCCAAGACTCTCCCTCCCCTTTTGCCCCGCCTCCCCTTGATCTCTTTTGTTAGCAGTGAGTGAGATACTGATGTGGAGGAGATTCACTGATCACAGTAAATCAGCATAGTGACCCTATCCTTCCTCTCCTCCTTGTGCATCCCTGGGCAGCTCATTCAAACATTCTACTCACTCTCCTGCCATTTCTCCTCCCCTATTATCTGGTACCAGTGTGTTTTCCCTCCCAGCAATGTGTGAGAACCTGAAGGATTTGCTGGGGGGAAGTGTTGGCTGATGAAGTGTGTAACCTTTGCAAAAATATTTAGGCTAGCCAGGTGTGGTGGTGCATGTCCATAATCCTAGCACTCTGGGATGCTGAAGCAGGAGGATCATCATGTTCAAGCCCACTCTGGGCAACTTAGCAATTTAGTAAGACCCTGTCTCAAAAGAAAATATAGCTCAGTACTGAAAAGGGGGGAAAAAAAAGACTTCTCTATGTCTTGAGTTGTTGTTGTTTGTTGTTGCTTGGTACTAGAAATTGAACTCAGGACCTTCACACTGAGATACATCCCCACCCCACCCCATTTTTTGAGACAAAGTCTTGCTAAGCCATTAAGTTGCCATTAAAGTGGGCTTGAACTTGCAACCCTTCTGCTTCAGCCTCCCTGAGTGCTAGGAATACAGGCATGCACCATGTGCTTGGCCTTCCTGAGATTTTGATAAATAGTAGATTAGAATTTGCTCCCCGTAGCTGAGGATGAGATCATCCTTCCCTACCCTCAACCCTAAGGCCTCTGGAACCTTTTGGTGGAGACTTAAAGGTTTCGCTTCTCTTGGGAAGAATCAGACACATTGTTTACTTTCCAAGTTCATCTGTTTCTTCCAAGTCTCTTTAGTCAGGAAAAAACAAATTTTAAAGGATGTCTGCTTGATGGCCTTCTCTCCAGATTTTGTAGTATTTTTGAGAATTTTAATAAATTGATAATTTGCTAGTACTTCTGGGGGATAGGAAAAGGACAGGATTGGAGCTATGCTGTTCCTTTGTACTCTGCTCCAGAATCTCCTACTTGGTGAATTTTTTAAATTGTATACATTCTGCACAACCAGATTTACCTACCCTGCCCCAGCGCTCTTGTCTGTGTGGTTATGGATGGGGAAACTGAAGACCCGAAAGGGAAAATAACTATGACACACTTGTAAACAGTTTCCATTTCAGAGACAGAACTAAAAACACATGGCAAGGCTTTGTGGCCAGTAAGAAACTACATTTCCCAGCCTCCCTTGGCAGCTCATGTGGCTTTGTGCCAAGGTTCTGGCCAGCAGGATAAGAACCTGAGCTGATTGGAATACAGACATGATGGTGGGAGCTGAGCAGCCATGTTGGATCTCAACATGGAAAGCTGACCGTTCCGAGGATGGAGCAGTAAGAGGGAAAATGTGTGTGTACCTGACAAGGAGAACTGCATCACAGCTGCAAACTGTGCTCATGCAAACCGTGACATGAGAAATCACTAAAGTTTGTCACGTTTAATTATTGTGATGTGTTACAGTGGTTGACCTCATATCCTAAATGATATAGGGTATTTTTATTTACTCAAATGGTGCCTCTCTATGGCAACATCAGCATAAATATATCTTAAATTTTTTCAGATGACGCCAGCTTTGGGAAGAAAAGTGAAATTTTGTTTCATTTTCTAAATTTGGTGGATCTGAATTACTTCAAACATTGTGTATAAAGCAATAATTTTTTAGTACTATTTTTATAGCATGGTATTTTGAATGTGTACAATCCAATTTCACATAAAATTTAGCCTCACTCTTTTTCCATAATGCTGTTGTGAAGAATTAGTACATTATTTAATGGAAAGCCATTAGAAACTCTGTGTGTGTGTGTAGATATTGTGCTGTTTTTGTTTCTGTTTCTGTTACTGTTTTGTTTGAGATGGGATTCTCACTATGTTGCCCAGGATAGCCTCAAACTAGTGGACTCAAGCAATCCTCTTGCCTCAGCTTTCCAAGCAGCAGGTGGGGCTACAGGTGCCCACCACCACACCTAGTTTGTGTGTGTTTTCAACATAAACATGTTATGAAAATATAGCATTTACATTTTAAAAATCACAAATCATAAGATCACCATTTGATGAATTTGTACCAAGTGAATACTATGCACAACCAGCATCCACAGTAAGCAGAGCATTACCAGTGCCCTAGAAACCTCTCTCCCAGGCACTGCCCTCACCCAGAGGTAACCACTACTCAGAATTTTAGTGTCATCTATTATTTTTGAACTTCACACAAATGGCTCATTTCAGTATGTGTTCTCTTTATTTTTGGTACCGGGGATCGAACTCAGGTCCTTGCGCTTGCGCAGCAGGAGTCAAAACCACTGAGCTAAATCCCCAGCCCAGTATGTGTTCTCTTATATGTGCCTTTCTTCTTTCAAAATTGGTTGTGCCATGTTGTTCACAGTATGTTCATACTATGAACTTTTACATGTTGATTTTAAATTCTAAATATACTTATAAATGTTGCCACTGGGAATTGAACCTCCAATCTCCCACTTTTTTGCATGGCTTATAATGTTCCTTCTAGAATGTTCTCCCTCTCTCAGATCTGTTATTAAATTCATGTCACCATTTAACAACTAGTTTAAAGGTAACCTACTTAGGAAATCAATTCTGATCTCTTCTCCCTCTAAGTCTCGGTAATTTTTTTGAATTTATTATAGTTTACCATATAATCTATTTTTATACTTTCCCAAAGGAATTACATAATTCAGAGCTCACCTAATTCTGTTTTATTACCTCATTTGAAGAAAGACTAGAACAAAAGAATTTTTTGGGGGGGGTACCAGGGATCAAACTTGGGATCTTACACTTGCACAGCAGGTGCCAGAACCATGGCCCAAACAAAAGAATTTTTTTAAAAATAGCCACTTAACATTTACTTAAAAGGAGCAAATAACGTGGACATATTAATAAAAATTTTTTCCATTTTGTTGAAGGTAAAACAATATCAAGAGTAACTAATGGCCTGCTTGCCCTTCTGGTAACGGTGGAGTAGCTTATAATAAACTAATTCTCCTGAAGATAACACTTATAAACTTATTTAAACCAACTATTTGAAGGTATCAAGAGAAATTGAAAGCAGATAGAAGTTAGGTAGGAGCTAACTTGACAGACAGGAAATGCAACAATTGAGATTGATGTGTACATGACTTCCGGCCTAGAAGAACTTACTTTGCAAGTTGATGAGTGGCTATTACTGAAGAAGAAAGTCACTGTCTTACTAACTTAAGCAGTCAAAGGATACTGTGTAGGGCTTTCATAAAGGCTGAAAATGGGGGGGATCCCAGAAATGAAGGCATTGAAAGAGTGGGGAAAGGCTTCCAAAACTTGCAAATAAATGCCATACATACCTTTTGTTGACCTCTGAGCCTCATTTGTATGAAAGAGATACTAAGGAGCCCAGAAAATAAAATGCAATAATTAAAGGTATTTTTGAAAACTGAGCGGAGTTCAGCTGCTACCAACCACAGCCAATAACAAAGTTAGAATCTACCCAAATTAACTGCCTACTTGAATACGAATAAACATGTCAGAGAACAAAGCAATAGAATTCAGTCACTGTAACATATCATTTATATGTCCATAGCAATGAAAGTTAATTTATTGACAAAGAAATAGCACAAAGAAATCTCTCTCCCATAGTCAAGAGAAAAAATAGTCAATAGAAACAGATCCCACGATAATTCCAGGGTTAAAATGAGCAGAGGAGGACTTTAAATGTGCTATTATACATATTTTTAAAATCTTAAGGGAAATATGATCATAATGAATGAACAGAAGGAAAATCTTGACAGAGACATGAAAAGCATTTAAAAAGAACCAAAATGGAAATTCTAAAATTCAAAGTAAAATGTTTAAAAGAAAAAATTCACTGGATAGGCTTAATACCATTGGAATTGGCAGAAGGAAGGATAATGAAGAGAGTTCATTTATATTACCTAATTTGAAGAACAGAAAGAAAAAATTTAAATAACTCCTCAGTGACATGTGGGACAATATCACATTGTATAATTTGTATATAATTGAAGTCCCATAGGTAGAGAAGAGAATTGTGGAGAAAAAAATGTTTAAAAAAATAATGATTAGGCTGGGGATTTAGCTCAGTGGTTTCGCCACCTGCTGTGCAAGCGCAAGGACCCGAGTTCAATCCCTGGTACCAATAAATAAATAAATAAATAAATAAATAAATAAAATAAAAAATAATGACCAAATTTCCCCCAATTTTCTGAAACATGCATGCGACAAAGAAAACCAAATATGGACATGCCATAATCAAACCCTTGGAAGCCATAGACAGAGAGAAAATCTCATAATCAGCAAGAAAATAAATATATATGATATATAGTACATATATTATATATAAAATATATATATAATCAATGATCCAAATGATGGCTGACTTCCTATCAGAAGCAATGGAACTTTAAAGCACTAAATAAGAAAAACCAGAGAATTAACAAAGTCAAAAGTTGATTCTTAGAAAAGATTAATTAAATTGATAAGCCCCAGAAAGAGTAATCAAGAAACAGAGAGCCAGGGATTTAGCTTAGTGGCACCACACCTGCCTGCCAAGCACAAGGTCCTGAGTTCAATCCCCAGTACTGGAGGAAAAAAGAAACAGAGAAAGCATAAAACACCAATATCAGAAATAAGACACTTCACTATATTTTCTGAAAGTTTTTTAAAAAGATAAGAAGGCGGTTTTTTGACAACTTTATGCCAAAACATTTGATAATGTAAATGAAATTGGAAAAGATCTTGAAACATGCCATCCTACCATACTGACAGAAGATAAAACAGAAAATCCAAATAGCCTTATATCTATTAAATAACAGCCATTTTACAATGGGGAATTATGCAAAGAATAAATATGTGGCACTAGAAATAAAAAAAATACGAATTTATAAACAGGTAAATGTTAAACCTTCAGAAGCCTCAATATAGAGAAACATAAAGGCAAGGTTAGAAAACCCCATGGTTAGAAATGCTCCAGTTATTCAGTTTTCAGGTACTATCATTTCACACATAATGATGCCTCTGTCAATGTCATATGCAGTTCTCAGGATATATCCCTTATTAAATGGCACATGACTGTTTGGGGCACTCTTAACTGTATAGTAGAGCTACGAATATGGAAATGGAACTAAGTGAAAAGTTTCTAAGTGTAAGCAGAAAGAACCTTCCTGAAATGAGATTGGCTGAGTTGATAATCTGTGTGTAACAGTCAGGCCTCACTTTTGCCAAAGTCCAGGACTGGAAAGGTGAAAGGCTGGAGGGAAGAGACAGAGGAGTAGAGGGAAGTGGGGAGAGGAAAGAAGGAAAGAGGGAAGGATGGGAGGATGGAAAGAAGGGAAAGACAGTGGAGGGAGGGAAGGAATGAGTGTGGGATGGAAGGAGGGAGGGATGGAAAATGTAAAACCTTCAGGAGCCTCATTACATAGAGACATAAATTTGAAAGGCAGGATTAGAAACCCCCATGACAGAAATGTTCCAGTTATCCAGTTTGGGAGGACAAACCATATGCACAACGGTGGTCTCATAAAGTTATAATGGAGTTGGGAAATCCAGTGACATTGTGGCCATCCTAACATCAGAGTACATGGCAGAAAGAGAGAGGGAGGGAGGGGCAGGGGAAGGAAGAGAGGGAGAGAAAGAAAGTACACACACTGGGTCATGATTTTCAAAGCTGGTGGGATCTTTGGGTGGTAAAAGGATAATTAGCAACAGAAGTGACAGTGGGATTGTGAACAGACTCAAAGAATCTGGTGAATGGAGATGACCACCGAGGAGACCTCAGAAGAAATCACACACTGCAATCTGTGGCGTTATCATCTGTAACACCCTGCAGGCCATGCACAGCACACTGCAAGAACAGTGGGGTTTAGCACACCACCCTCAGCCCCCAGGAAAATACTAACTTCCAGTAAAAATATGACTAAAGAAGGAAAGTATGTAATAAAGTCTAGAAATGTCTCCATTAAAAAAGTTAAAACCCAGCACTTAAGCAAAATTTCCAAAAGTGAGCTCTTCGGCAGAGTTTTGTGAGCCAGTCTGCAGAAAAGGATTCTGAGGCGGTCTGGGAAACATTGCTAACTGCATTCCCCTCCTAAGGAGTCACAGTGCTCTTCCCCTTGCTAGTGACTCAAGGTGGCCTGACGGTGAAAAAACCTGTCTGGCTCTCTCTATCTTTGTGTTTCCCAATTTTATGGAACCACGAAATGTTCCCTTAATGGAATATATATTCCATGGAACATTAGCATTCCAAGGAACCAACATTCTTTGGAATACATTTTGGAAAAAAAATCCCATTCATTCAAGGATTAGTACACAGCTAATGAGTACACTGCTATAAATTTGCTAATATTCGGCCTTTAAGGTTAAAAATAAGTGATAATTTGGTTTTACATAAAGCTTTTCTTCCAAGGAGCTTGAAACACACTGGACTCAGAATTTTCTGATGGATTCAGACTGCCAAAAATCTGATTGCTTGCTGTGATTTTTTTCTTACTATTTTGAATAGTACTTATTTATGGCATTCCAAGGGAAATTTTAATCTAGCAGAGTACTCAGTAGAGAATAATAAGGTACTGCCCATTTTACCTATGTCTGTATTACATCTCATATAAGAAAAAAGTGTACACAAGAGGAAAGGAGTTTAAATGGTAGACCTTTCAGTTAAGATTAGAAAGATTTTGTGAATGAGGTTATCATTTATTATAATTATTTTTGTTATTGCTGTTTGTTCCCTTATTACAGAACAGTGTGCCAGTCTCTAGGCATTTTTGTGTAAATACTGGCTGGGGTCATAAGTGAAATGAAGTTTGGTCCTCATTTACCTCATACCAGCAGTTGGGTTGGCACGCAGCTGCAGAACTGCTAGGGCTCTTTTTATTTAATTTGGCATCCCTTCCTGAGCAGTATTGAGACTTTTACTTCAATGACTCCACTGGGCTTTACCATAATTTCTGTGCTGTATCAGTAAAGGCTGCATAGGAGATGCCTAAGCAAACCTGAAAGAAGGCTAGCAGTGCTTACAGTTCAGGTATTTTTGTCAAAGTTAATGAAGGCATTAACCCCAACTACAAATTAAATCCATTTTAAAAATACAACATTAACTCACTTAGAAATGAAATGAATTTTTAAGAAATATAATTAGATCCTCCTAATATCAAGTGTATATAAGAGTTTGTCTTTTTTGCACAATTTCTCTTAGAATACTTTTCCTAGTTTCTGAATCCAATTGCCAAAAGAAAATATGTCTAAAATTCCGAGAGATCTATTAGTTATATGAGTCGGTTGTATGTCTTAATTTTTATGTCACGAGTGTCTCGTCTGTCAGATGGAAGTAATATCTCTGACCAGCTTTGATACTAAAAGGGATGACACACAATAAAGACAGGGACAGGAGGTCCTCCACAAGCACTCACCAAATACTCTGTGAAATGCATAAATGGAAAATGAAAACATTCACACCTTCTGTAAATTTTACTTCTGCAGTCAGACTAGAAAACGGTTCCACCTGGCCCGCTTTTCTGTCTTATACGTCATGTGTTGGTGATGTTGACAGGGGGATGGGGGGGAGGGCACCAAAAGACTGATCAGAACTGCAGTAAGAGATGTCAGAAGCGGATAAGATTTCAGAGCTATTTGATTCAATAGCTTAAAGTTACAAATGAATAAATGAAGGCCCAAGGAGTGTAAGTGATTTGCTCAAAAATCACATAGAAGTTAGTAACAGACCTAGGTGTGGAGCCCAATACAAACACAGACTTTCTTAAACCAAATACACACACGAGGATTGTTAAAATTGTACGAGGTTATGGTGTTTTAAAAGTCTTCCTCTGACTAACTTGAAAAATAGCTCTCTTTTTATGGTTTTCTCATTTCTTTCTTTTTTCTTTTTAACATTTTACTTTAATTTAACCCATCTGGAGTTTTCTTTGGTACAGAGTACAAGGTTAGGATTCAGCTTAATGCTTTTTTTCCAAATCATTTGCCAAGTGACTTGGCACCATTCCTCTAACAAGTCCTCCTTTCCCCGCTGATTTACAGGGTCACCTTTATTACATTCTAAGTTATTTTTCATACGGAGGTCAATATCCATGTACACTTTCCTATTCCATTGATCTGTCTTGTTAATTTTTCTATCTGTAGAGTGCTATTCTAACTACTGTAATTTTATCATATGTTTTAGTAAGTGGCATGAAAAGTTCACCTTCATTCATCTTCTTTAGGGAGAAATAAAATGAAGGCTTCTGCCCATTTAGTCTTCAAGATGATAAACATTGGCAAGCTGAAAAGAATTAATATCTCACACAAACCAAACAAAACCTGTGAGAATTTTCATTGGAATTACATTATCTATAAAGATTAATGTGAGAAGAACTGGCAAACTTCTTATAAACATTTTTCCTTTTCAGAAATGTGATCTATTTTTCCACTTATTCAAATATTCTTAAGGGTTGCTCTTTAAACTTTTGGAATTTTGTTCACACACATCCTGCACTTTCGATTTTAACATTATCTCTAGGTATATTTGATTGGGGGAGGAAGGAAAGAAGAATGGATCACACATATAAATATGGAAAACAAATCCATTAAAATGTTTCTAATAACTATACCTGGGTAGGGAGACTGCAGTCATATAAATTTTTACCTTTTTACTCTTATTTCCCAATGGTCTTCAATGACAATCTGAAAAGAGACCATAATCAGTAAATTGGGGATGTGGGTGGACAAAGCCTCATGTTTTCTTCCTAAATTCAGCTGCTCTGTGGCTGGGCTCTGGGCTCATGCCTAGAAGGAGTCCTAGGATCGTGCTACGGTCATGTGAGGGAAGCTGTGTGTAGATAGAAGGAGTGAATGAAGGAGACGGAGAGATGGGAGAAATACTCAAAATCATGCCCCTGAGACTAGACCCTTCCCACCCCTTTGCTTCTCTACAGAAACCTCCCTCTTCAAATGCTAGAGTCAATGAAATCAATCATTTTTTACATACCTACTATACACAAGAATTTTGTAAAACACCATAGCATAGAGGATATGAAAATGAAAAGAAAAAAAAGCCTCCTGCTTTCCAGGAGGTCCAGCAAGGGAAAAAGATACAAAGTTCCCTTCCATTCAAGATATTGCTAAAAATGCATTAAAAGTATACTATGACGATCTGGGCAAGGGCAAATTAATTTTACCAGAGGAGATTTAGCAAGACATTTTTATGGCCCAAAAGATGAGTTTTCTACAAAGTAGTCATCTGAGGTACATTTTGTGACATTGCTTAAAGTAACCTCACACAGTCCAACTCCATCACATAGGTGTTTAAAACGTAATTATTCATTCATTGCTTCTCGGCCTTTTGGTTAAGATCAAGTGTAAAAAGTAATTATTCAAAGTCAATAATCATGTGGTGTTAATGACATAAATCAACCACAAATTTATACTGGATTCGGACCACACTGGGCACTATGCCGGAAGATAGTAATATGATCCCCACCTTCAAAAGGGTTTACAATCTTGATGGGAAAATTTCCGTCTTAAAAGTATCAGCTCCTGTGCTGGGGATTTAGCTCAGTGGTTTTGCTGCCTGCTGCACAAGCACAAGGACCAGAGTTCAATCCCCAGTACCAAAAAACAAACAAACAAACAAAAAAGTACCAGCTCCTCTTCTTGTTTTAGGCTTTGAATTAATACAGCCTCTTACTAGGTATTTTTCTCTCTTCTGTCCCAGATGAGGGCAGAGAAACCTCCTCTATCAAATTCCCCTATGACTAAGGAAGCAATTCTTGACTGTGTACCAGATGGACTCCTCAGATGCAGGTCAAAATTATACCCCCTCCAAGCTGCCTGGCAGGTGGAAAGAATAAGGATACCAGCCTGGAAGTCAGACTGGCTGAGTTTGAATTATGACCCTTTGACTCTTAACTGTGTGACTTGGGGCAAGTTTCATTGAACTGCTTTTTGCCTCAGTTTCCCCAAATGTAAAAAAGAAGTAGTAATTGTCCTTACCTCTTGTGAGACAATCCATGTAAAGTGTACTTAATACTGTGCCCAACCCAAAGAAGCCCTCAGAGATGTCAGATTTTACTTACCACTCAGTCTCCCCTGAGCAGGCAGGACACTTTAGCTTACATGCAGCCTGGAGCAGAAGCATAGTTAGGTGTCCTGTATGTGTTCAGAATTAGAAAGTGGAGTTGCTGAGGGAATCATCTTCCCTTCTGCTGAAGTCTAGGTTCTACACTTGAAAACATGGGTAACTGGAATACTATACCCCAGGCAGTAAAAGAGATGCGACAAGTCCCTTCCTCAAGATTTCAAAGTTTAGATGATACAATAATTCCATAAGTAAGCTACAGTTTCAAAAGCCTTTGCTGATAAATTCGATCCTCTCCCTTCTCTCAAATTATGGTCATGTTGAACTCCCCAGCATTAGGTATGAAAGACACCTTTAAGTGGCAGAGAAGAGGAAGCTGAGAGAAAGTTTTCTTACTGCTTGCTCTCCTGTTTGCATTAACAGCCCCTCTGGAGAACCTTCTGTAAGGACTGACTCCATCCTGAGTTAGAAAGGGAATAGGGCATTTCGGAACTCAGAAAAGAGTTTTCTTAGGAAAAATCTTCTACAAAGTGGTTAGTCCCCCAGTGAGCTCATGAGGAATGAGTAAGTCTGAACCTCTCACCATCTAAGCTTGGTGAAAGAAGGATTCTTTTTCTTTAAGTGGCTGGTATGGTCCAGGGTTAAGGAACATGGGGAGAGAAGAAAAGCAGAGTTTCTTTCCAGGAAATTTCTCAAGAATACTTCTCATAGGGACTGGTTCCCTCTTGTCTCTTGCCTTTCTTCTCTTGATGTGCCCTCTCTGTCCCAGCCAGGGATTTTCTCACCTCTGGATAGTGTAATATTTAGGTAGGAAGTATAGACTAGTGACTAAGAGTTATACCACCCCCACCCCAACTCTAAGTGTTAAACTAGAAAAACAGATATATTATTAGTGTGGTGAGTTCCCTGTAGAAACTGATTTAAGTGACAACCTCCAAAGAGGAATATAGTCTATTAGTGTCATCAAATACGCACGAGACCACCTGAAGGTGAGTGGTCTTCTCTAGCAGGAAATTAGTGACTAGGAAGGCAATAGTTAAGAACACAGACCCACTAGGCATGATGGCGCACATCTGAAATCCCAGGACTCTTAGGAGGTGGAGGTGAGAAGATCACAAGTTTAAGCCCATCCTGGGCAACTTGGTGATTTAGCAAGATCCTGTCTCAAATTAAAAAATAAAAAAGGGCTGGGGGTGTAGCTCAGTGCCAAGGCCCCCTATTCTGTCCCCACTACTGGCAAAAAGCAAAAACAGGATTTGAATCTGCTTTCTACCACTTACTAATTGTATTAGTGGAGCAATTAACTTAATTTCTCTGATGCTTCTTTTCCAGTAAAATGAGACTATTATCACTCATCACACTGGGATTAATGTGGCATAAGGAACTCTCCATAATGCAACATAATTCACATAGTCAACCCCAAGAAAACAGTAGCTATTTTTTTTGAAGTTGAATCAGAAGGTCAGAATCAGTCAGCATGCATGCAGGCCTCACTTTACAGGGATGTGTTCCTGTCCCTCTTGCAAGTGTAGCTTCAGAGACAGATGCAACTGACTATAAATGTGTAGTGCTGCTCACTATAAAGATCGCCCAACTAATTCTCCTTAGTCAGTTTCTCCGTTTACTAAGTAGCCTTTTGACTGGGTTTTCAGTGTAGCTTTCTAAAAAGGATACACTATGCTCTCCTATCAGCTGATGAGCATTCAGTTCTGTTTGACCATGATAGCTCTCCTTAGGATACATAAATTGGCATTCTGGTTTATACACCAGTCTCTTTCAAATTCACTTGTATCCAGGAAATGGGCAACTCTGGCTAAATCAGACCCTAATCCTGGGAAATTGAGGGTCATGCCCTGAAGTGCATGAATGTGAGAGCACTGTAAGAGGGCTCTAGGCTGCCAACCAGCTCCTACATGACCCCAATATTGCCCTACCTAAAAACTATGTTTCATCCTCGTTCTAAACCAGGGAATATAAATTGTTGACCTGAAAGGCACGGACACCTGGAGACTTACTTTCTTTGAGGTACACAGAGTTTTAAAATCATCTGATCAAACATCTAAAAATCAGGAGATTTCAGGAAAAGAAAATATAAACATGAATTTCTAGCTTCTTTTGAAAGCTCAGCTGCAAAGGGCTAGAGCCAAAGTTGTCTCTGGTAGGGAGGCCCTGCTGCATGGTTCAGTACACCAGGAACATGGATCTGGCTCTTACACTCAGTCATTTCCATCCGTTATTACCCACCTGGCCAAAGAGTGCGTAGGTTGTGATTCCTATTTGAAATAAGAACACTAGACATTTTCTAAAGTTCTTTCAAGAGGGAAAAGGTCAGAAAGTAAAAAGATCATCCCATCAATCCCACTTTATTTTTTCCATTTAGCACAAAGAAATAATTTGAAAACACAATGCATTGTGGAAAACACTCAGATTAAGATAATCTCCTAGCATCTCTGTGTGTAAGCAGATTGGGAAAGGGAGGAGAATGGGAGAGGAACCACACTGTAAAGTGCTTAGGAATTGGCACTGGGGAGGTGAGCGAGGGTGAGAGAGGGCAGGAAGGGTTTGGGAGGAATCAAGCACTCCTATTTCTATCCTTCTTTCTTGCTGCTGCTACTCTTGTCCAGCAAGTCCTGCTTTTGGGCTGATGTTGGAGGGAGGGGGGAGATGTGAAGATTAAAGATGGGGTCACAGGTAGAATCCCAGGCAGCAGAAGGGCATGCAGCATTAGGGCAAGAAGTAAGAGGGGTTGAGAGAAAATCCTGGTCGTCCAGCTAGATTGGCCGTTCAGGGGAAAGAGACAGAGTATGTGGAAATGGTCAGGGAGGGCCGCTTTCTTCCCACCTCTCATTAGACAGTCTCACGAATAGCTAACAAGTTCAGGAGATAATGCTATTCAGGAAAGTACTATTGCTTTATAGCCAGAGGGAGAGGAAATAAAGTGTAATAATCATGGGGGACATCCAGGGACAGATATTGTTCAGAAGAATTCTAAAGATGCCCTTCATTTAGAGCAGCCTGAGAAGTGATCTAATTTCAGATATCTGCCTAAAGCTCTTTCTTTTATGATCCTGGCTCAGATCACACAATTAGATTTCAGTGGCCCATTCAAGGCCGTCCATCAGCTGGCCCTCCATATCCAACCATGTGGTTGGTTTTTCTCTTTGTAAAAATTCATGATGATTAGGCAAACTCCGAGCAGACCTCTGTTGCTCTCATCATTCTCCACTTCTGCCTTTTCTGTCTTGCTTCTAGTACTTAAACTGCTTCCTGCTTCCCATTAGCTGTGGCCATCAGCTCCCCCAAGGCCTGGGTTAAGGTGTGTCTCCATCCCTCTGTTTCCCTGATCACTACTTTGTCTCTGAGAAACCAGTGATTCCACAAGGCGCCACACAAGCATTAGTCTGGAAGTCAAACAGTCGGGGCTGTGGCCCTGACTATGACTCTAAATAAGTCTATTTATCTTCTCAGGATAAAGATAAGGAATCTTAGTCTTTACAGACTAAGTGTCGTACTTGTAACTTGGTTTGTAGCAGTGGTAGAGGGCAGAATTGAAACCCAAGTCCTTAGACTCTCAATCTATGGCTTTTTCCACTGAAGTGTGTGTGGCTGCTTTCAGACTTGTTAGTCTAACCATAAACTATCATTATTTGAGTTATAATTGCAGGTAGAGATGAATTCAAAAGATTATATAAATCTAGTATTTTGGGGTCATGTTGCCCCAACTTTATAGCCTAATAAGAGGGCTCTCCTCCAAATAAATATGTTCTGGGCTTATATTACACCTTTTGATTCAGAGACTATGCTTTCAAAGAAAGCTTAGGGTGAATCATTTTAACCGATGAGTACTTACATTTATTCTACCAAAGAGGTTTTTAAAGGTTAAGAATGTATACTTGAACTCAAGTACAGTTTAAGGAACAATGGGTTAGAACTACTGGAGAACACAGCAATAGTATTTATTCATCTCAAGTACCTCTCAGTAGATAATTAACCTGGCCCATGATAAAAACAATTCTATTAGGCCCATTTCTCTTGTGGCTAATGCTATTGTGCTCCTTGCTGCAGTCGTTTTCTTTGCTTCATTTTAAACTGAACACTTACAATAATATTTCAAAGCATTACCACTTTGGGGGCTGATCCATTTTCCTCCTTGCAATAGAAGTGCAACAATAGGTAAAATTTGAAGTTGTCTTAATTTTACCCATGAAACTACAATTCTTAGGAAAATCTGGGGTGGCAGTCTAGGTATATCCACCTTTTGGTAAGTTGTCTTAATTTTACCCATGAAAGTATAATTCTTAGGAAAATCTGGGGTGGCAGTCTAGGTATATCCACCTTTTGGTAAGTTGTCTTAATTTTACCCATGAAAGTATAATTCTTAGGAAAATCTGGGGTGGCAGTCTAGGTATATCCACCTTTTGGTAAGTTTTCTGTACCACTGACTAAGAAAAGTATTTCATACATAACAAATACAGCATTTGTGGAATGCTTCTTTGTTCTGATATATTCTTTGTCCTATACTGGACATGTGTGTGAAAGAAAAGGTCTCTCACAGAGAGTTTTAATTTGGGAAGGTCACAGATCCTTTGGCAGTCTGGTGAAGTCTATGGGCCCCTGATCAGAATAATAATTTTATAAATGCATGAAATGAAATACATGAGAAATCTACTATATTGAAATATAGTTCTAGCCATGGGTCCCTTGTGCCTGAAACCTATCACAGATATAACTCAGGCCTTCTGTCCAACTCATTTTGAGGTTAGAAATACAATCTCTTAGTATGGTCTCAAATACTTAAGTCCAATGCTTTTGTCACAAAGTCAAAAGGCACAAACTGCAGAGTATGTCACAAGGGGAGCAGGTCTAGTCTTCTAGATCGCTGTTGACATGCAGAGATTTCAGAGCAGTGCAAAGCCTCCCTTCCTGGGTCATCCAATCCCTCTTCTCCTTCCACATAAAATCCCTGAACAGAGTCTAACTCTTGTTTTAATTAAATAGAGGATTTGCTCTTGTGAAAAAGTAAATACCCATGGGAGAGGTAAAAGTCCTTGCCAAAGATTTTCAAATTTATTTTCAGCAGTAGAACCTGTTTTTCAAAGGCAACCTTAAATAGAATGCTAATATACAAATAAATGCAAGTTTTATAAGAATTTGCATAATTTTATACCTTGAATTATATATATATATGAATATAAGCAGATACAGTATTATATATTTATATGTACGCAGCATAAATATTTATATCATGTAGTATATATTTATATTTATTATTTTAATTTTTTCTATAATATGTTTATATTCCTATAAATATAAATCAGCATTGGAAACAAGAAAGCTGTTTCAATGAAGGCAAATTATAAAAATCAAGAGTTATAAAAAATAAGTGTACCCTTATGTCCATCACAGCATACAATTTATTTCTGTACGTTATTTTGCCTGCACAGGATGGAAAAAGTCCTGATGTGAAGAGATAGGTAATTTTAAATAGCTAACAATTTGTTATGGCACTTATGATCTCAGAATTTTCTTCAATTTGTTATGGCAATTTTAATCTCAGAATTTTCCTCAATTAAAATGATCCTGAAGAGTAACAGGTTAAAATGATCTTTTAGTAATAGGAGAAATGATCTTTAAAGAGTAGTAGGAAGTTTTTTTCAAAATAGAATCACTAATAATACCTAGTAGCTGCTCATGTTCACCAATAACTAAGGATTAGTTGGTAAATACTTAATTAGGGAGATTTGACAAATAGATATCATAGTTAATTTGAACTCTGACTCTCCTAACTTACTGCATAATCATAGGCAAATAGCTTTATCTTAGAATCAGTTTCTTCACCTGTAAAATGGTTATAAAGATACCACCTACTTTATAGGTAAAAGAATTAAATAAGCTAGTGTATATAAAGCTCTTACCACACTATCTGGCACACTTAATTGATGCCAGTATTATTCAAACTCTGACCAAAAAGATTGTGTCATGTATCATTCTAGATATTCTATCAGGTCCCATTTACTCCCTTTTAGATATCTCAGCATCCATCTCTTCCAGACATTCATCTGCGGTTTCAAAACAAATTTTGAGTCCAAATGTTGAGATGATGCTTTATTCTTGAGTAATAGCTGTAGTTGTAATCAAAGTAATATTGACACCCTGCACTGCAAACGGAAGATCATGTAGCTGATTTTGAATTACACAGGAGCCAAGTTTAGTGAGGAGTGAATCAATCTGTAATGCTATATTATTCACGATTTAACATGTATTACTGTGATTCTACAGTTGACTTGTTAACACTGTGCCAAAAGTCAGCACCAGAGAATTTGCCTGGCTTTTAGCTGATGACGATACATATGTATTCTAATACTAATAATACCACTTAATGTTCATGGAATGCTTACTGGGGGCCAGACACTGCATTAAGACTGTTACATGTATTAGCTCATTTAACCTTTACTTTTTATGATTATTACAGAAATGTATATGAGCAGATCTAAATTTCAGAACATGACTAATAAAAAGCTGTACTTTATTTAATTAAAAAATACCTTCATAGAAATCCAAATGTACACACACACATTCAGATAATCTAACAATAAATTTACCCATTAATGGGCTAATGCATAACAATTTGGTGTCTAACTTAAATATGCAAATATTGTTCTTTGTTATACTTTAAAATAGCTTGAATATTTATCATAAAAATGAAATCTGAACTAAATGCTTACAGCTCCTTTGAAACTCACTGGAGTTCTCTGCAATAATTTAAAAAACAGAGGACTAAGCCTTGACCCTCATTTGCACTAGTGTATGAAAAGGGTTGAATCAGGTTCTTTTCTGAAAGCACAGGTGTGAAGAAAAGAGAAGGAACTAAGAGATTTTTTAATGCTAATTTGTTTTCCAGAAAGACAAGAGCCTGGATAGGCATCTGTTACGTGCCAACAGTGTTAATATATCTGTAATCCCCAGATTACCTCTGCCTAGCAGGCATCATTATCCTGGCTGGACAGAAGAGGAAACTGAGGGATCCCAGAGGTTACTTCAAGCCCCTCCCACAAGTTGCCTCCCATTTAAGTAGCCCTTTTTATAAAGCCAATAGGGAGAACAAGTGAGGGAGAGGAACCTACTCCTGTAAACAGCTAGCTAGTAGCAAGGCTGTATCCGGAGTGTAGGAGCACTAGGTAAACCCTCTCATATAGCCCACTGGGTGATGCCTTGAGCAACCAGGCCAAGCAGGGGCCAAAAAAATCACAACTTCACTTCCAGACTGCATCAGGCTGTACAGCTTCAGAGCAGAGACTGCACAGATGAGAGGACAAACCAGTCTTCTCCCTAGTATTTGCTGTGTGTAACACTATGCGGTGCTGTGGAGGATTTGAAAAAAAGATAAACAGGATAGACTACAGCCCCCATCCTCGTAGCCATGTGGGAAAGAAGACATCATCCTATGAAATATTAAATAGTATCCCCAGAAGACATCTCAGCAATATTCTTGCTCCCTCCCCTGTCCTCTACAATAATATAAGTTTTTAAATGACAGTATAAAACAGTAACACAATACAATATGGGAGAATCGCTAATTGTAATTAATATTTTCAGAGCACTTCTTTGTATCATGACCTTTACTAAGTGCTCTGGGTTAACTCCCTTAAATCTCAGTACCATTCTATGAGATACACTCTTGCTATGGGCGTTTTAAGTATAAGGAAATGAAGGAAATGGAGGCTGTTTCTAGGGGGCCCCATGTAGCAACAGTGTGACTCAGAATCACTACACTAAGTGCTAAAAAGTGCTTTGAGGTCACTGCAGGGTTGGTTTGGGGCTGTTCACAGGACCTTAGCCCAGAAGCTTAAGAACTATGGCGTTTGAAGGAAGTTAGGGACTCACCACAGCTAGGCTGTTAAGGAACATTATCTAATGAGGGCGTAACCTCTAATTGCTTCCCCCCACTCCTTGAGCAGTGGGCTTTCATGAGACAGCTGCACACCAGCCACTGTCACATCGTTATCTTCTCTCCCATGACTCCAAAACTAACAGCATACAAAGGCAACACAAACCACCTCCACCACTGCTACCACACTGGGAGGATACATTTTATGGGGTATGGATCAGGAAGGGCACAATCACTGTGTTTTCAAAAACTCTTTCCGAACCACCAGTGGCGGGAAGTAGGGGTGCCACACATGCCATCGCAGTCCTTGGGTAATGACGGTGTGTCATAAATAGGATATGGCATTTCAGAACGTCTTTAAAGCTATTTCCTTTTGTTCAACTAATTTAATTTACCAAATGCTCCTGGGAAAAAGGAGGGGGGCCAAGATGCTGACTCTACATTTCCTGAAAAATCAACATTTTCTTTTTAAACTGCTCTCAAAGAAATTACATGTGATTGTTGTCTGCTGGCTCCCTCCAACTCTACCTCTGTCAAAATCCTGCCCTGGCAGGTGTGAGAAAGAATAGATGCAGAACTTGAGTGAATACCCACATCTGTTTTTGGAAAAAGGGAACAGAAGCAGCACAGAAGGAAGGAAAGGAGATAATTGCTGGCTTGAACTACAATACATTTTACTTGTGGGCAGAGGGCCAGCTTACAGCAGGCGGAATATGCAGGCCCATCTTATTGGGATTCAGGGGTGAGCCTCCGTTCTTGTCCGGAGACAGCTGTAAACCAGCAGCCCATAGCATCACAATCAGGCACTGGGTTTTGTCAAGGAATGCTGATTTGTACAGAAGCAGCTTTGTCTGCTTCAACTGCACCCCTGCCTAGTGAAATGACAGTCAATCTCTGATTCCAGATGACAAGAACTGGATAAAAACTTAAAACAAATGGCGACCTTTCAAAAGATTAATTTGTTTATCAACAAAATGTTCCCTCTTTGTCATCTGAAATGGGGGTGACCTTCACTTTCCCATATCTAGGCTGAAAGGATGCTGACTATAGTCATCTGTTAAGTTAACTCCATCTCAGCAATTATTCCCTTTTTTATTTTTAGTGACAAGAAGGGTTTATTAATTCACTCTGCTTCTTGTTATGGTTTATAAATGCAACAAGCTCATTCTGAATTACTGCAGTGTAACATCAATTTGTTTAAATCTAATTCTGCTACCGTTGCCAAATTATGTTGTGACTGTAATTGTGGCCATATGCATGGGCTTAGAACACAATCATGTTTTGAAATCCTCCTTCTACCCACTGCCTCACACCCCCGTCCTTTACTTCTGGTATTTCTTCTAATCATTTGACATTAACACAATTGCCTCACTTCCATTACTTTATCATCTCAGAAATGAATGCGCTTTCAGTGAGAGAGCGATTACTATGTATACCCCAAGTGAAACAGTAAAGAATGAAACTATGATTTGTGAAGTGCGGTTGCTACCCAAGTAAGTTAGTGAAAAACACTGCATAACATATGACTCATAAAATCTAGAAATCATAATAGTATTAAATTCCATCTCATGAATAAATGAAAGATTCTAAGTTTACATTGCATTATATATTTATTTATTTATTTGGAAAGTGGGACCAAAGAACTGATATAATTCTACAGCAACTCATATCTTGCCAAAAAGAAAAATGTTTTTATGATTCTTTTCTAGGTCATAACAGTTATAATCAGAGTTATTTGTGCAGCAATTCAAAACAATGTTTTGTTTGGCTATTTTGTTATGCATTCATAATCGTTCTTTTAAAATTCATGTTAACACATACATGTTTCAAGCCTTTTAAGAAACCTCTTTTATTTAAAAAAAATAAATCAAAGTCAAATTTTCTGTAGATCTTTTAGTGTGTTGCATTATAAAGTCTAACTAGAACTAGATGCCAGCGAATAAATATGAACAGTACCAGGGATTTCTTCCCAGCTCTTCATACAAATAAGGACCCACTCAACAACATGTTAGGGAGTTGTTTGGTTTTTATTTGGCAGATTTAAGATTTGAAAAAAATCAATAGCAAGCTTCACTTTTAATGGTTTTGTTTTCTGTAAATTATTTTGCATAATAGAGTCACAGAATATAAAATTCTGGAGGCAGCTTGTGATACACCCGTCTGTGCAAGGCAGTACGAGAATATGTGTTTCAAAGCCCTGAAATCTTCCGGCAGTTGAGGAAAGCACTTCTTCATCAGAAGGAAAGAATACTGGCAGCTCCTAAGAACTAATAATGTAAACCGGCTACCTATTCAAATTTGCTTTGTCAAAAATTGTCTGAGATTATCTATAGGCTTTTGACAAGCTGTTTAAGTTTCATAAGAAGTAAAGAAACACATGGCCTTCAGCTGCCAAATAGTAATCCCCTCTGAGTGTTCGGAGTAGTTCTGAAAAGCGATTAGCCCTGGTGCTGCTTTTCTAATTAACTACACCTCACGATGCTAGACACATTGCTTCAGTGGAGGTAAGTGCTTTTAAAGAACATTTTTACAAGTGATAAGCCAGGACTGTTTGCCCTCAAATGCTTTACATGATTAAAACCAAATGCCCTAATACTTCTGTCAAAGGACTTTCTGAATGCTAATTTTGTTTTATAAATCCTACATAAAAATGCTATTTTTAAGTTAGTGCCATATATTTCTACCAACATAAAGTGGTAGTCAACAAACTGTTTTGATCAAAATGTCAATAATTCAAGCAAAATACAGATAATGTACATCCAATTTTAAAATACTCTGGTGTAGATTTTTGCAGAGTCAAATTTTATGAAACAGAAGGATCTTTGATAAGGAAAATGAATATACATTGTCAGTATTTACACAGAGCAAAGTGCTCCCCCAAATCCTATTTACTCGAAGTGCATGGCAACAATAGGTTCAACATGCATTCTACTTAGAAATTAGAAAAAAACAGTACAGAAAAAAGATACTGGCCCAAATTTTGGGTATAATTTTGAATCCCCCATTTAAGTCAGAATCTTCTATTGGATTCCTAAAGCAGACTTAATCCTCCCTACAACTAGAGGTTTGCCTTTAAGAACTCCAACACTCATCAGAGAAAGTTTGCAGGAAATTCTGCCATTGCCCTAGGCTACAAAGCCTCAGCACTCCACCAGCTAAGCCAATATTAATTCTAGATGGAAGAGGAAAACCAACAACAACAAAAGAGAAATCTGCTTCTGTCTGTACAGCCAGAGAAATAATATTTTTATTTCAAGGGCTTTTGGGCTCATGGGAACCAGATAAAACCCGTTTCACATTATTCACAGTGACATTTTAAATAAAGTTTCAGCAGGAATAAAAATATCTAACTTTCTGGTTATTTCTTAGGCTATAAAAGTATTTCTATGATAAAGTGCTCTTAAAGCAAACCTGTTAGGATAACATAAAGCACATAACATAAGGAGACTTAAAATATATTTCTCAGTTACATGAATGAAGTAGGGAGTTGAAAATATCCATAAAGGAAATTTGGAAGATTAATCTCAGAGACTATTGTGCTAGTTAGAAATGGTTTTGCAATTTAACCCTACAGTTAATCTTGTTTTTAGTTTTAATTTTACCAAAGTATACGTTTAAGAGCTTTTGGGAGACACAAAGTTTTAAAAAATGTATAGATTCCACCTCAGTAATTGTTTGTAGTATGAGAAATGATCTTGAATTAAATAATTTCACTGTTAAAATTAAGCACTCTTAATTCTCCTAAGAAAACCCCACAGCGCAGAAAGGATGCAATCCCTTGCTTTGGGGCACTTTACTAGCAAGTTAATGGCAAAAAACAAGCATAGATTCAGAAATTCCTTCATGCAAATCTACATTTGATTATTTTTCTTTCTTATTATTTTGCTGACATAAAAGAACAGTTCCTGCTTGCTTCAGATTTAGGATATTCTTAAATTCTTGCATTAGTGTACTGGGCTGTTGTTCTTATTTTTCTAGTGCTAACCTACTTTTCAAGACATAAACTATTTTAAATTTCTCTCTTCTTTTTGTTATTAAATTACTTTTCCTTGTTATAATTATGGTACTGTTTAGGAATACCGAATAAAACAGAAGTCTGAATGAGCAACAAAGAGATCTTTTAAAATAGCTTTACATTTTCTTAATCATTACTAATTACAGACAGAATGAAAGCCATTCTGTTTCATCTCCAAAAAATTCATAGGACAAAAGGATCCCAATTTCACTTCAAATCCACATTATCCCTTAGACTACTAATAAATTACTTTTAATTCTTTAAAAAAATAAGTGTTCATTAAAACAACTCATTACTTACATGTGCTTTTCTCTGATTAATATATGGCAAACTGATCCCATAGTTCGCATTTACAGCAGCTCTGTGGTGGATGTTTTCAGGATCTTGCATGATTTTTACATTCAACCCTATCTTTTGCTGAAACAAAGAAACAACGAAACTTTCATGCCAGCTGAACAAAAATGTGAACATCTTATATTCTCAGAGGAATACTTATTTCTTTGAAAATAATGTTTTAAAGTAATTATCACTGGAAAATATATTTGGGTCTTTTATTTAGGCTCCTAATTAGCCCCTTTAATTCACAGAAAAGGAACTTCAGGGAGATTTTCCTCTATGTATCCAATTGCTCATGTAAATACATCCTCCTCAGACATTATTTCTTCTCTCAGAAATAATGCTAGACGCCAACACCAAGGTGGACAAAGGAAAAGAATACCTGGTCTCAATTTATTTTTAGCTCTCTAGGTTGAGGATTTTGTCAATGAAATCTATACTACAAATACACAGGTAGAGGGCTCCCTTGATCTGTTCATGCAGCCACTTTCCTCCAGAGATACAGGCAGGTAGATCTGTTTGGACCCAATCAATTTACCACAATAGGTTTACCTACTCCTTCACAGAGATTTTGCTGTCTATAAGAATACTTTGTGCTTTCACTAGAAATAATACAAGCATCTTGCTCACACAGATCCATTATTGTTGACGCTTAAAAAGGAACCATGACTGGGCAGCACAATGGTGGTGGGAGGGGCACTGGACAGGGGCCGGAAGTCCTGGATGCCAGCTCCACCTTGGACTGCTGAGTGAGTTCCTGGGGAAGTCCCTTCACCTCTCTGGACATCAGTTTCTTTACTTGTAAAATGCACCCGTTCGATTTGATCATCTCCTGAACTATCCCCCAACTTTGGCATTCTATGACTTGAAGCTAAAACATAACTTGACACTTAGGGAATATGATATCACCAACAATTTCTAAAATCTTTTGTGACTTTTTTATTGTGATATAATTCACATGCCATAAAACAGAACCCTTTAGGGCTAGGATTTAGCTCAGTGGTTCCACTGCCTGCCTCAAAAGCACAAGGTCCTGAGTTCAACCCCGGTACAAAAAAACCCCACAACAAACAAACAAACAAACAAAAAACCCAGAACCCTTTAAAATACATAATTCAATGGTTTTTAGTACATTCACAAAGCTGTGCTGCCAGAACATTCTCATCAAAATAAGGCCTCATACCCATTAACAATCCCTACCCTTTTCCTCCTCTCCTTAGCCCCAGATAACCACTAATCAATCCACTTCTCTATTGATGTATGAATTCTGGACATTTGATGTGAATGAAATCATAGAATATGCACCTTTGTGACTTACAGTATTTTTTTTAAAGAGGCTGGAGGTACTATGAACAACTTTAAACAGCTGATTTTAGCTCAATTAAGTATCACAGCTCTGGAGCTGAGGGTATAGCTCAGTGGTAGAGCTATATACCTAGCGTGCTAGTTGCCTAGCATGTGTAAGGCTCTGGATTCAATCCCCAGCACCAAAAACAAAAAGGAAAGAAAAATATCTTAGTTCTGAGATATCTGATACAATGTAAAAAACGGTTGTAGGAACCAGACAGATTAGATCATGATTCAGTTATTTGTTTGATCATAAATATACATAAATGGCTAAGGTCAAAGTGAAGGGAAAGGCTACAAAAATATCTTTGGAATGTAATGCCGGTCTAGATAAAAGCTATTTCTTAACACATGCTCCAAACCCTCCTTATATTTTTAAAATTGCATCTTTTTTTTTTTTGGTACCGACGATTGAACTCAGAACCTTGAGCTTGGCAGGCAGCGGAACTACTGAGCTAAATCCCCGGCCCTAAAATTGTATCTTAATAACCAAATCTGCAAATAACTGCCCTGTCTGCTTTATTTAACCCAGACAGAGACACAGGTTCAAACATGGCACATTCTGTAACTTTCTCCTGGAGGTAGATATGATGACAAAGGTAATGTAGTGCCTAATTACAAATAGGTTTTCTTCTGTGGCTAACCCACACTCACAGTACTACTCTGGGGTTTTTGCATGGGAGCCTAGTGCCTCTTTTATTGAAATTAATACCTGAACATAATTTTTTCCTTCTTAATTAAACTTTCAGAATAATTTCCATTCTACCAAGGATCAGGAAATTGCTAATATGTATTATATTGACTGGATGTAGTTTCTGTAATTAGTGTGTTTTTAAAATGTGTATTCTGGATACAGTTGATGGTAATAGCTTCATTTATCATGTCTAAGCTTTGTTAGAACTTTTTAATTCTGGGATCATTGGCTCAGTGGACCAGAGCAGTTTTCCTGGTTTTATTATGCTTCATCAACTTTGTATTGTTATGGGTCTGGTACAGGGAGGAAATGACCAAATGCAGTATCATTGTTAAGCCTGACATTAAAATCCAGTTGTTGTCTGGCCATTTTTGCATTTCTTTTTTTTTTTTTTTGGTACCAGAGATCCAACTCGGGTCCTTGTGCGACATTTTTGCATTTCTGTGGCACTGGACACAGATATTCTAAAAATAAATCAGTATGTAAGTAGAAATATGACAAAAATAATAAGCTGTAACATTAATTCTTTATTTGTCGGCATCTAAAGCAACAGAAAAGGTCTCTTAAAATTATTAATAGTCTAATATTTACTCTTTTGAACCAAAGTATGTGTATACTAAAATAATAATATGTAACATGCATGATTTAATTTCCCTTTTAAAACTTATTCAATGAAAATATATTTAGATAATATTAAAGTATCAGATGGGTTTACTGAAAACTACTACCAAATACATTTAAAACCTAACTTTGTCTTATAAACCATCTACAGGAATGTATAGGAAAATACTTATAAGCATCAGCTATATTATTAGATCCAGTAATAAGGTTTTTTCTAAGAAAAAAGCAATTATAGATTTTTTTAAAAAATAATAAAATTAAGCATTCCATTGAGCAGAAAAACATGCTCTGCAAGATGATCATTTTTTACCAACAGTACGATAAATATCAGAAATAATTTTTAAAAATTTTTCTTAAATTGGTCAAGAAAAGAGCAATTTATTTAATCTATCTTGAGTCACTGAACAATCTAAACTTTGTCTTCTCTCCTTTTGATAGTAATTACAAGCAGATATATCAAATGTGACTCTCATTTAGACTTCGGTTTTTAAGAACAAAAGTTATTATCAGAGCCAATTACTGTTTTACCTACATGGCTGCACAAAAGCAGGGAGCTCAATTTTCATCTCATCAGTGATTTTGTGGTATTTATTTTATTACTATGCCCACAAAGCTATATAAGAAGGAAATAGCTTATGCTATTAAAACTAGGGCTGGAATATAAGAGGCTAAGGTTTCTTTTAGAAGAACTTCTGAATTAAAAACACTAGGCAGCATGTAATGCCAGCTCCCCAGACATGGGCAGACCATAAAATGACACCCATCTGAGCAGCAGCTCCCACACAGAGTAATCAAAATTGAAATGCTTCACAAACAAAGTTGAGAGAGCCTATTTGCTAAGTTACAGTATTATCAGCATAACATTATTCTCAACAGTGTTTGCCACAAGTAATGTCTTCTAAAGTGGATATTGCATAATATCATATTCCCACTGGTAAAAGGCATCTGCCATTTAATCTCAGAGCCAGAGAAAAGACAAATAGGAAAGTAATTTTGCCACCTTTCACTCTCATTCTCCCAACCACTGTTACATATAATAGAACAATAGACATTAAGTCCTGGTTCAAGTCCTATAATCTCTATTTCTCATTTGAAAAACTGGGCAATAATACCCAGGTTGCAAAGGTTATTTGTGAGGTTCAGATGCCTTATGTATGTTGAGTATGTTGTAAATTATAAAGTACTATTCAGGGGCCAACTTTAAAAGAGTTCTTACAAGTCAAAAAATAATGACTGTAATGGATTGAAACATTCCAATTATACAAAATCCCTGAGTTCTTTCTTTTTTCTTTTTTTTTTTGGTACCAGGGATCGATCCCTGAGTTCTTAATATTTCCCCTTTCCTCAAAAACCTAATGGCAAAATTGTTAAATTAATCAGAAACTGATAAATAAAAAAAGGAATCAAGCCTTTATCCTACTTTTCCTTAAAAAACTGTTTACCAATGACTCACTAAGGAATAGTTCTTCATAGAAGCTAATACATGCTGAAGAAATGAAAGAAATAAAATTACTATTTCACAATTCCTAATGAAATAATATATTCAGGTAAACATCTAAGTTTACTAATGCTACTAGGTGAAAGGTTATGAAGGGTTTTGCAAAAGATTAAGCTGACAATTCCTAGTCACTGATAAATCTTAATATCACTAAAAGAGAAAAAGAGAAATTGCTTCCTGATAAATTATAAAATATACAGCACAACCTATGAAGTATTCCTGCCAAGAAGATGGAACCTGAAATTAATCAAGCTTATAGATAAAACTACCACTTTACGAGAAATACAAGGGACAGAGGAACACATAAAATGACACCCTGAGATTGAAATCAATCAAATCCAGATGGTAGGAAAAATTTATATGAAAAATGACCTAGTTTCTTCAACAAATAAATGCCATTGTTTAAATGAAGGAAACTGTCATACATAAAATAAGATAACACTGCAACGTATGAGCCTTATTTGCATCCTAAGTCAAACAAACAATAGAAAGACAATTTTAATATAACTGAGAGAAACAGCATGGACTAGAAATTATGTAATATTAAAGAATTGTTAAATTTGTTAGATGTAATAATAGTTATATTTTTTAGAAAAAGTCCTTCTCAGTCAAATGTGGTGGCACACATTTGTGATCCCAGCACTTGGGAGACTGAGGCAGGAGGATTGCCATGAGTTCAAGGCCAGCCTGGGCTACATAGTGAGTTCAGGGCCAGCCTGAACTACACAGTGATATTTTGTCTCAAAAAACAAACAAACAAACAAACAAAGGCCTTCTCAAAGAATATACTATGACATGAAATGGCCTGACATTGCCAAAAAACATGGAGTAAAGAGATGATATAACAAAAATTAAAATTATGTGAACTGTTAAAACTGGATGATGGTTCCATGGATTTTATTTTGTAGCTATTAAGAATATATTTTCTTAATAAAAGGTCATTAAAATTATGGTATGATTAAAACATAACTTTTCATTATTTTATTTTTATTTCAGCTATAAGATTCTGTGCACTATTATCTCTCTAATAGGACTAGAAGGATCAACAAGGGTAAGCTCCCCACTATCATAGCATCCTTAGCTCTGTGCACCTTCTACATAGCCCAGCTGCTGCCCAAGTCCTTCAGGTCAAAACCTTAAAACTGTGCCACTTCTTCTCAAAAACGCCCTTCCTGTTTTCTAATTCCTATAGGAGTTGAACCGGAAAATAAGAGAAAGGTGAGAGGAAAGAGCTGACATTTATTCAGCTTTCATCTTGTGCACTAAATAGGCACCAAATTGGTGGACATTGTTATAGCCAGGTAATTTAATTTAGTCCTTAAATTGGCAGAAGAGTGTGTGACATTATCGGTACTTTGCAATGAGGACAATTAAGTGACTTCTCATGGTTGCACAACCCACAAGGTGGGAGGCAGAATTTGATTTGTCCGAGTCCAAAGAAATGTTAGTTTATGCATTCCTGATTCCACTTTCTGAGACAAGGAGAGACCACCATGGGACACAGGGCAGATGCACCTCTGGGGCCTCAACTTAGGGCACTAAAAGTATGGTGGGTGTTCTTCCCTGCCCCTCACTCTTCTCAACAACCTGACCTCAAAACCAGGTGCATCATTAAACTCAAGATATTTTACCATAGCATCTCCAAGAATGAACCAGATGAGAGAATAAAGCCATTGGGATCAGCATGGGAGGACAGAAGACAAGCTAACTCCGGGGCCCTTAGCCTGTTAGTCATTAAAAGCATGATATGTGCTTTCTTCTGAGGCAAGCAGGACATAAAGGCTGCTTTTACTAAACAGTGACTTTTCACTTGAGCCTACAGATACTCAATGAGTACCCACCACCAGGATAAAGCTTGGAGTATCTTTCTTCGTTTTGTATCTGTCTCCTTCATTACCTTAATCTTTGGGTCAGGTCCCTGGCCAGCTCTGCATGTAGTCATGTTAATCACATAAGAAGTGTCTGTCTAAAAGCTAGTCATACAAAGTTTGTTAGCCCTAAGTTTACCTAACCTATGTCATCTGCCTTTAAGGCTAAGGACACCAAGAGTAACTTATGGTATTCTCATGGTTTGCAGGGAGATTCAAGTGCCAGCTCTTACAGTGTCCTATTCCGGACTCCTGGAATGGTGCCTAGAAGTGTCTGGCCATTTCTCTAAACCTGCAGTCACCTTGGGTTCCTGCAAAGTTTCTGAAAAACTGAGACTGCCCCCACTCCAAGCAGAAGCGATTATTTCATGGGACCCATACTGCCTCCCTCAAGTCATAAGGAATTCTCTGGAGCCACGTTGTAGAAACAGAATGGAAATAATGGTCAACCAGACCCTGGGCCAGCCCAGCCCAGCAACCCCCATAAAAGCTGGGTCAGTTCCTTTGTTAACTTCCAGCCCGGTCCTCCCCACCAGTGCCATGCACACCTCCTCCAGCTCATCCTCTCCATTCTCTGCTACTTCCCTATGAAAGCTTTGCCTGCCTTCTCAGACTCCTTGACCTGGTTTTTAATTCCCATTGTCACCGGGTCAAAGGGTACTATGTCTGATATCATTCCTAGCTGTCTGTCACACGCTTTAGTGTCTCTGGTCTCCACAAGTACTGCCTAGGGTCATGCCATCATGGACTGCTGCATAGGCCTCTGTACTGGCCCCTAAGGATGGATCTCTGCTTCCAATCCATCCCCTGCAGATCACCTGCCTCTGATTGCTAATGGGACTGTCTCTTACCTTTAAATCCCCAGTAGTTTCCCTTTGGGTGGCTTGATCTGACCTCTTCCTAATCCTAGCCCTCTGTCCTGCCACTCCCTCCCCACTGCTGCCCTTGTTCATGCTGACGGACCAGCCAGCTCCATGGAACTCACAGGCTCCCCACCTCTGTGACTGAGCATGCTGTCCCTCTTCAGGGGATGTTTTCTCTGCTCTCCAGGGCCTTCTGGGGACACTTGTACTCAACTTCCTCTTGAACTTACCTCCCCTTTTCTATTCCAAACAACATTCATTCAAACATTTATTGAGAGCCCATTAGGTGTTATAAAAAAGAAAGATAAAGTCCCTGCCTCATGGATCTCACATTCTTAAAGGAATATAAAGAATTGGCCAACAAATACATAATCATTTATAAAGATCCAGGAATGGGGTTTTTTTTTTGTTTCTTTATGATTATCTTCATTGTTTTACTCTTTTTATTAGTACATGTTGGCAGTATATAATATATGTATATGTATATAACACATCTTAATTCTTTTTTATCCCCTTTCTTCCCCTCCCCTCTCTCCTCTTCTCCTTGAATCTCTTGGTCCCCTTCCCTTTTGCAAAAGTTCTAGCTTCCTATTTCCTATTATTATTATTATTATTTTTTGGTACCAGGGATTGAACTCAGGACCTTGCACTTGCAAGGCAGGCACTGGAACCACTGAGCTAAATCCCCGGCCCCCTATTATCTTTTATTTTGCTCTTTATACTTGGAGTTTCCATATAAGAGAAATCATGTGATATTTAAGCTTGTGTATCTGATTCATTTCACTTAACATTATAGTCTCAAGGTGCATCCATTTGCCTACAAATGATTCCAATTTCTTTATAGTACTCCATTGTATATAAACACCACATTTTTTATCCGTGTATCTGTTGATAAACAGGATACTTTCAAGATTTAGCTATTATGAATTGTGCTGCTATAAACGTGGGTATGTATGTATCATTGTAATATGATGTCTTTAACTCTTCATGAAGATACCTAGAAAGGGAATATCTGGGTCTAATGGAATTTCTATTGTGAGATTTTTGAGGAATCTCCAAACTGATTTCCACAGTGGTTGTACTAGTTTATACTCCCACCAACAATGTAGAAGGGTGCTTTTTTCCCCCACAGCCTCGCTAGCATTTGTTATTATTTGATTTCTTGATGATGAACATTCTTTCTGGGGTAAAAGGAATCTCAGTGTTGTTTTAATTTGCATTTCTCTAATAGCCAGAGATGTTGAACATTTTTTCATGTATTTCTTGGCCACTTGTACTTCTGAGAAGTGTATCTATTCATTTCAGCTGCCCATTTTCAATTGGGTCTTTTATTTGGGGGGGGTCTAATTTTTTGAGTTCTTTATCTATTCTAGATATTAGTTATCTGAGAATTAGCTGGAAATTTTTTTCCCATTCTGTAGGTTCTCTGTTCACTCTGTTGGTTGTTTCTTCTACTGTGCAGAAGCTTTTTAATTTGATATGATCCCATTTGTTGATTCTTGGTACTATTTCTTGGGCAATTAGGCTTTTGTTCAGGAAGTTCTTGCCTATGTCTTCAAGTTTTACCTATTTATCTCCCAGAAGATTGTTTTTGTTTTAATATTTAGGTCTTTGATCTATTTTGATTCTAGATTAGTACATGGTGAGAGATATGGGTCTAAATTCAATCTTCTGCAGGTGAATAGCCAGTTTTCCCAGAACCATTTATTAAAAAGTCTGTCTTTCTTCCAGGGTATGTTTTTGGACCCTTTGTCAAAGATCAGATGGCTAAATATGCCTGGAGTTCTTTCTGCATCCTCTATTCTGTTCCACTGAGCCTTAAGTCTGTTTTGTGCCAGTACCACACTGATTTTATGACTGTAGCTTTGTAATGTAACCTGAAATCTGGGAGTGTGATGGCTCCTACTTTGCTCTTGTTGCTCAGGATTTCTTTTTCTATTCTGGGTCTCTTCTGGTTCCATATGAATTTTAGGGTTGTTTTCTCTAGTTTTGTGAGGAGTGTCACTGGTATTTTGATTGGTGTCTTAGTTACTTATTCTTGTTGCTGAGACAAAATATCTGACACCCAAAGTTAGAAGAGGAAAGGTTTATTTAGCTCACAGTTCATAGAGGTTTCAGTTCATATATTGCTCAAACCAATTAAGGCAATGTGGCATGGCAGAGGGGTATTGCAGAGGAGAAGCAGCTCATGGCAGGAAGAAGGCAGCAAAGCAGCAAAGTATCAAGCAACAAGCAACAACCCTCTTAACGTCCCTTATATTTTATCTAGGCTACCTGCACTTAGGCATGTAACACTCACACCCAAGGAAGGCCTTCCCATTATCCACTCTTAGAACTGTGCCAAACCAATCAGTGGACTAATTTAGTAATCACAACTATCTTAGTTACTTTTCTCATTGCTGAGACAAACTACTCAACACCCAAAGTTAAAGGAGAAAGGGTTTATTTTGGCTCACATTTTGTAGAGGCTTCAGTCCATAACTGGCTGGCTCCAAGACAGGGCAGCATGGCAAAGGCACATCGCAGAGGAAAAATAGTTCATGGCAGGCAGAAGGCAGAAGGCACCAAGCTACAAGTGACAATAGCAGCTTCTTTCTGCCCCTGTTATATTCAAGCTACACTACCCAGTTTAAGGCAGATGTCAACACTCAGTGGACTAATTTAGTAATCACACACCCTTAATCCCAGCATCACACATTCTAGATCCAGCCACCTCTGAAAAAGCCCCACCTATAATTGCATGAGGCTTTGGGGGGACATCTAGACACAACACACACCCTCGATCCTAGCATCACACACTTAATCTCAGCATCACACTCTAGATCCAGCCACCTCTGAAAAGCTCCACCTATGACCACTTTGAGAGGACATCTAGATACAAGCCATAACAATTGGGATTGCATTAAATCTCTATATTAGTTTTGGGAGTATGGCCATTTTAACAATATTTCTACCCAGGAACAGGGGTATCTTTCCATTTTCTGATGTTCTTTTCAATATCCCTTTTTAGAGTACAGTAGTTTTCTTTGTTGAGGTCTTTTATTTCCTTGGTTAGGTTACTTCCTAAGTATTTAATTTTTCTTGATGCTATTGTGAATGGTATTATTTCCCTAATTTCTTTCTCAGTGAGTTCATTATTAGTGTACAGGAATACCATTGATTTTTGTGTGTTTTGTATCCTGATACCTTGGTGAATTTGATTATTCTAGCAGCCTTTTTGAGTGATTTTTGGGATCTTCTATGTAAAGGATCATGTCATCTGCAAGTAATGACAATTTTACTTCTTTCTTTCCTAAAGAAATGATTGAGGAAAAGAAAAAAAAAAAAGAAATGATTGAGGAATGAGAAATCAATGATTAGTGAGAAGGAATAACTCCAGAAGCTAAGGCCTTAATAAGATGTTGGCCTTAATATCAGGGAATGGGAGGAGATATTCTCCTTTATGACAAGAAGGAAGACATAGAATATAAATTTACACATAAAAAGATATATAGATATGGCAATAGAAAGGTTAGGATTAATTTGTATGTGATTGAACACTAGAAAAATATTGTTTAAATAAGACAAAATGTAATCCTCTCATGTATATGAAGTCCAGAGGTAGGGTGTTAAGAGTTAGAATGAAAGTCCATTATGTAGCTAAGGACACTCCTTCCAGCTCGGCACTCAGCTGTTGCTAATGTGTGGGCCTACTCCTCCTGGTCTAAGATTGCTGCTAGGGTTCCAACCACCACAGTCTCTCTCCAGGCAGTAGAAGAGAGAAAGGAGAAGGAAAGATGAAAAGGGCACAAGCCAGCTGTCTTTTAAGGAGGTTTTCTGAAAATTAAAATGCTGTAAGAGAGCAATTACAGTGTTGGACCACTGAATCTGTTGGGAGAGATCCGACATTAAATAACATAAATCCCTGCTGGAGTCTACTGCAAATATCAGAAGGAGACCATTGTTGGTATGGTATGGGTTCAGCTGCTCAGAAAAGCCATCAAAGACCTAGTTTCTCTCCCTCTTTCTGCTCCAGCCATTCTCAGAGTGTGGCCTTTTTTGTCAAACCTTGGCACCTCATGGCTGCAGGATGATTGCTGCAGCTCCAAATATCATGTTTGCGTTTGAGACAGAAGGAAAGGGGAAATGGAGAAGGAGCAAAGAGATATGCCAGCTGTGACTACTGCCTTTACCACAAAAGCAAAATATTCCCGAGCACCAACCCACAGTCATCTGCTGCTCAGTGCTCGCTGGACAGAACAAGGACACATGGTCACACTTCACTGCCAGAAAGGCTCAGAAACGAGGACTCTTACTCTTCATGGCCTGATGCCAGACCGGGCAAAATCCAGTTCCGCCTGCAATGCAGATGGGGGAATGAGCACTGGGAAGAAAAGCAATAATTTCTAGAATGTAATACAGCTGAGGAAGACAAGGACAAGACAAAGTGATAAACAGGAGAATAATGAGAGGCCGGCAGTCTGGAGGTCCTCGTGGTACTGAAGTATTGTATATGAACTGGAGACCAGGATGCAGCGGTCGGACCACTGGGCTTGCAGCAGACATTAGCTTAGTGCTCACGACAAAGCCCGGGTGTCAGGCACAGCCCTGGCTCTGCTAGAGCTTGGTTTCCAAACCTCTATCGTCACCCTCACCACACTGTCGGTAGAGTGAGATCTGCGCCTCCTGTATCCAGCACAAGGCAGCACTTAAACCAACATATTCAAGGAAATGAAACAGCACATGCATGAGCTTTTTAAAAAGTTTTGCTATGTTTGTGTTCTTACAATCTGCCACAGTGACATAAGTATCAGCTAAAAGCAGTGCTGCGCCCACAGGGACGTTCTGTCTAACTGCCAGCCCCATGACCTCCCTTCCCTGCTGGGACTATTCTGGGACATGGTGACCAGGGAAGGATGGCTCTCTGTGCACCAGGAGTCAGCATGTCCTGCTGAGCTAGGGACAAAGGCATTCGAGATCCGAGGTGCCATCTTCGAGATATTATTGAGCCACGGAGCAACATATAGTAAAGTCCAGGAGATCTCTGCAGTTGTAGTAAGTAGCCTGTGTTTCTGGAAAAGATGCTATGAGTAAAAATTATGTAGCAGATAGAATCTTCATATGGAAATGTTATTAATCAGTATAGACTTAAGCCCCCCCTTTTATTTATCTATTTTTAATTTTGACAAGATGTTTTTAAGTCACTAAGTTGCCCAGCCTGGGCTCAAACTTGTGATCCTCCTGCCTCAGCCTCCCACAGTGCTGGGATTATAGGCATGAGCACCATGCCTGCTAATGGCCTATTTTTGGTGTCCATTTTAAACAGAAATAACCCAAATACCGTAATTAATTATCATGATTCCATTAGCTATAACTTGCATACACTCTAAAGTATAAATCTCTTTAAAGTGTATGGATATACAACTACATATGTATATACTTCAGTATATACTGTATACTATGGGTACAGTATACAAATTACAGTAAAACAGTATTGCATGTGATAGTCTTAAACTACTATATATAATTCTAATGTGGCCCCATAATCGCCACCTTAGTGTTACTGCACTAAATCGGAAAGTGAAAAGGTCACCTTTCCTGGGAGCACTCCACTGAGAAGTTTCTTTGCAAAGGTTTAAAGAGACATATCTGAGGAAAACTCTAGAGACGGCCATCGGTGGACAGAATCAGGAGCATATTTTTCTATCCTTTCTTTTACTCAGTTGTAAAATTCTCTATTGCAAACAGACAAAGAGCTCAAGCTTTTTGTTTTTATTTTTTGAGACAAGGTCTCACTATGTAGTTCAGAAAGGTCGTGACCTTACGACCCCCCTGCCTTAGCCTCCCAAATGCTGAGATTACACGCACACACCACCACGCTTGGTTTAATTTTTTTTTTTTGGTACCAGTGATCAAACTCGGGACCTTGAGATTGTGAGGCAGGTGGCAGAAGCACTGAGCTAAATCCCCGGCCCCTACATTTTTGTATTTTTAACAGTGGTGAGGAGAAGCCAAATACATTTGAATCCCACCTCCACCATTTCTTAGCTTTAAACTACTGTCTCATCTTCAGTTTCCTCATCTGTAAAATGAGGATAATAATAATTCCCTCCCTCAAAAGGCTGTGAGTTTAAGATATGATTGCCTCATCCTATGTAACACAGGCTTCTAATGGCCTCCTGCCTTTCCTTCCCATCTCAGATCAGTCCTCCAAAGCCTCGATAGCTCTGTCTCCCTCAGGAATACCCAGGTCCTCACAGTGCTCAGAAGATCTGGCCACTGCTCCCTCCTTTCCTGTATCTCTCCCTTCACTGTTCACACTCCTAATTTAGATCCCAGAAATGTGCTGCCTCCGCTGCCTGCCATTATGAGACTGGCTCTCCCACCCACTTCCTGTTTGAGTGGGACCCCTCCAACTCTTCTTCCTTCCCCACCTTTTCTCTCACCAGCCAACATGCTGTATGCTTACTTTTCAAATTGTTTTTGTTGTTGTTTTCCTAATGCCCGCTCCACCCTAACTAGAACACAAACTCCAAGAGCACAGGGAAATTTGACTGATACCTAAAGTAGTGCATTATAGAGAGCATTGTGACAGCCCACAAGTCCCCTACGTTTTCCAAGGTTCCAGAGGAGGACGTGGGGTTAGGTTCCATGTGGAAAGGGATCGTGACTGTCATGAGCATCTCTACATCCTAGAGCCTGAAAAGTAAAGGGCCCAAGATTGACTCAGCATTTGCTGAATACGCTGAACCAATGTCTACAAACTGCCTGTGAAGGTAATTACTAAAGAAAACTTCCAAGAATGCTTTCAACACTGAAACCCTTACCTTAAGTGTAAAGCCACTTATGATCTTTGCTGTGTTTCTTCTCTTCAAAGATAAATGTGTTTTCAAATTTTAACATTTTTGAAATCAGTCTTTCTTATACTTGATGTCAGGAGAAGCTTGCCAGTCACCACTCCCAGGATCGAGGGGTGATACAAACGTGCAGCTCAGAATTGAGCCATTCACAGAATCTGTTCATGTCATCGTGACCACAGTTGAGCTTTGTGCTCCAGAAGTACCCCGGGTGCTTACATTTGAAGCTAAATCAGGATCTATAATTTTTGTTTACAATTTCTTTTAAAAGACTACATTTTGATACTTTAAGACAGTAAGTTATTGTCCATGCAGAAAATGTTACAAACCGGCATAGAAAATCTCATGAAATAAATTTAGGGATTTTCAGAGCTATGGAAAGCTGGCATCACCAATTCATGCAGTCATCGGGTAGTGAACTCCCTGATAGGAGCCGTACCCCAATTTTTTTTTTTTTGCTTAAATTCTTTTATTGGTACATTTTAGGTATACAATACGTTTACATTTATCATTGGGTGCTTGTACCTGTATATGATGTATCTTGGTTCTTATTTTTTCCCCATTACCTGTGTGCCCTTCACCCCTCCACCCTTCCCTATTTACATAGAGTTCATTTCCATTTTTTTTTTCTTTTCTCACAATTTTTCCTTTCCATTCTTTCCTTTCCCCATCTCCTCCCACCATCCCTACCCCTTTGGACCTTTTCCTATTTCAAAGTATCAATTATTAGTTATTAATCCTTTTAATCCTTATTTACACTCTCAGTTTCTCACACTGGAGAAACTATTTGGTATTTACACGTGTGTCCTATTTATTTCACTTAAGAGTATGGCCTCAATATGCATCCATTTAGCTGTAAATGACTCTAGTTTCTCATTCTTTATGGCTGAGTAGTACTCCATTTTATTAAAAAAAACCCTACATCTTCTTTATCCAGTTTCCAGTTGATGGGCAATTGGGCTGCTTCCAAGCTTTAGCTATTACAAACTGTGCCGCTATAAACATGGGTGCACATATATCCCTGTGGTATGATTCTTTTAATTCTTTTGGGAAGATACCCAGCAGGGGAATAGCTGGGTCAAATGGAACCTCCAGTCCTAGTTCTTTGAGGTATCTCCACACCGATTTCCATACAGGTTGCACCAGTCTGCACTCCCACCAATAATGGAGAAGGGTCCTTTTCCTCCACACTGCTGCCAGCATTTGTTATTGGTTGATTTCTTGATAGCAGCCATTCTTTCTGGGATGAGGTGGAATCTCAGTGTTGTTTTCATCTGCATCTCTTCAATGACCAGTGATGTTGAACATTTTTTCATGTTTATTTGCTGCTTTTACTTCTTTGTCTGAGAAATGTCTGTTCATTTCAGATGCCCATTTTTGAATTGGGTCTTTGAATTTGGGGGGGTCTGATATTTTTCAGTTCTTTATATATTCTAGATAGTAGCCCTTTGTCTGAGTTACAGCTGCTAAAAATTTTTTCCCACATTGTAGGTTGTCTGTTAGCTCTGTTGGTGGTTTCTCTTGCAGTGCAGAAGCTTTTCAATAAGATGACATCCCAATTGTTGATTCTTTCTGCTAGTCCCCGTGCTACTGAGAATTTGTTCTTAAAGTCTTTTCCTATGCCAATATCTTCAAGAGTTCTACCTAACTTATCTTCCAGCAAGTTTACTGTTTCTATCTTAATATTTAGATCTTTAATCCACTTTGATGTTAGTTTAGAGCATGGTGAGAGATATAGGTCTAGTTTTAATCTCTGGCAGGTTGAAATCCAGTTTTTCCAAAACCATTTATTAAACAGGCTATCTTTCCTCCAATGACAGTGGTTGGCTGCATTGTCAAAGACAAGGTGGCTGAGTATGTCTGAAGTTGTTTCTGTCTTCTAATCTAGTCCACTGATCTTCAGGTCTGTTTCTTTCCAGTACCATGCTGTTTTTATCACAGTAGCTTTGTAGTATAGCTTCAAGTTGGGTATTGTGATACCCTCAGCCATGTCTCTGTTGCCCAGAATTGCTTTTGCTATTCCAGGTCTCTTCTGGTTCCAAATGAATTTTTGGATTGTTTTCTCTAGTTCTGTGAAGTATATTGTGGGAATTTCAATTGGCATTGCATTAAATCTATATAGTAGTTTTGGAAGTATGGCCATTTTCACTGTATTGGTTCTTCCTACCCAGGAACAAAGGATGTCTTTCCATTTTCTTAAATCCTCCTCAGTCTCCTTTTTCAGGGTGCTGTCGTTATCAGTGTAGAGGTCTTTTGCTTCTTTTGTTAGATTGATTCCTAGATATTTCATTTTTTTGGATGCTATTGTAAAAGGAATTGTTTCCCTTATTTCGCTCTCAGCGAGTCTATTTGTGTATAAGAAGGCTATTGTTTTTTGAGTGTTGACCTTATATCCAGCTACTCTACTGAATCTGTCAATTAAGTCTAGAAGTCTTTTGACAGAGTATTTTGGGTCTTCTATATAAGGTATCATATCATCAGCAAATAATGACAGTTTAACTTCTTCTTTTCCTATCTTTATTCCTTTTATTTCTTTCTCTTTTCTAATTGCTGTGGCTAATGTTTCCAGAACTATATTGAACCTGAGTGGTGATAGTGGGCATCCTTGTCTGGTTCCTGATTTTAACGTGAAAGTTTTCAGTTTTTAACCATTTAGTATGATGTTGGCTGTTGGTTTTTCATAGATAGCCTTAATCAGATTAAGATAAAGACCTTCTATTCCAATTTTCTGTAGGGTTTTTATCATGAATGGGTGTTGGATTTTGTTGAATGCCTTTTCTGCATCTATTGAGATGATCACATGGTTTTTGTCCTTGACTCTGTTAATATAGTGTATTACATTTATTGATTTATGAATATTGAACCATCCTTGCAATCCCTGGGATAAATCTGACTTGGTCAGGGTGTATGATCTTCTTGATGACACTCTGTATTCTATTTGCCAGTATCTTGTTGAGGATTTTTGCATCTATGTTTATTAGGGAGATTGGCCTGTAGTTCTCTTTTTGGGTTGGGTCTTTCCCTGGTTTTGGAATCAAAGTAACACTTGCTTCCAGGAATGAATTTGGAAGCCTTGCTTCCCTTTCAATTTCCTTGATGAGTTTAAAGAGTAATGGCATTAGTTCTTCTTTAAATGTCTTGTAGAATTCAGCAGTGAAGCCATCCGGACCTGGGCTTTTCTTTGTTGGTAAATATTTTATTACATTTTCAATTTCACTCATTGTAATTGGGAGGTTTAGAATTTCTATATCTTCTTCAGTTAACTTTGGCAATTCATATGTATCTAGGAATCTGTCCATTTTTTCTGTGTTTTCCATTTTATTAGAGTACAGGTTCTCAAAGTAGGTATTGATGATCCTCTGGATTTCTGCTGGGTCTGTTGTGACTTCCCCTTTTTTGTTCTTAATTGCATGGATTTGACCCTTTTCTTTCCTTTTTTTGATAAGGTTAGCTAAAGGTTTATCGATTTTATTTATTCTTTCAAACAACCAACTCTTTGATTAAGTTTTTGTATCATTCTCTTAGTCTCCATTGCATTGATTTCTTCTCTGATCTTTATAATTTCCTCTCTTGTGCAAGCTTTGGGTTTGTTATTCTCTTCTTTTTCTAGGAGTTTGAGGTTCTGCATTAGGTTATTTATCTGAGTTCTCTCTGTTTTCCTAATATGGGCATTCACTGCTATGAATTTCCCGTGTAGAACTGCTTTCATTGTGTCCCATAGATTCCTGTATATTGTACTGGCATTTTCATTTTCTTGTAGAAACTGTCTAATTTCTTCTTTAATTTCCTCTGTGATCCATCGGTTATTCAGGAGGGTGTTATTCAATTTCCAGGTGTTTGTGGGAGTTTTGCAGTTTCTCACATTACTGATCTCCAATTTTATTGCACTATGGTCTGATAATATACAGGGGGTAATTTCAATTCTTTTACATTGACTTAGACATGTCCTATGAGCTAGCATGTGGTCTATTTTGGAGAATGAGCCAGGTGCAGTCAAAAAGAATGTGTATTCTGATTTTGTGGGGTGGAACACTCTGTAAATATCTATTAAGTCCATTTGTTCAATAGCTTGGTTCAGTCCTTGAATTTCGTTCTTAATTTTTTGTCTAGATGATCTGTCCATTTGTGATGGTGGGGTATTGATGTCCCCCACTATAATTGTATTAGTGCTTATTTGGTTTTTCATGTCCATTAATATTTGTTTTGTATAGTTGGGGACATTGGTATTTGGTGCATATATATTTAGGATTGTCATCTCTTCCTCTTGGATTGTTCCCTTCACAAGGATGTAGTGACCATCTTTGTCTCTCTTAATTAGTTTTGGTTTGAAATCTACTTTGTCTGCAAATAAGATTGCTACCCCTGCTTTTTTCTGGGTTCCTCTCGCATGGAGAGACATTTTCCATCCTTTTACTTTCAGTCTATGAATTTCTTTTTGAGTTAGGTGTGTTTCTTGTATACAGCATATTGCTGGATTTTGCTTCTTAATCCATTCTGTCAGTCTACTTCTTTTGATTGGTGAAGTGAGGCCATTAACATTGATAGTTATAATTGATAGATATTGATTCATCCTTGTCATGATGTTTTACTGTTGTTGGCTCTTATTTCTTTCCCCCCCTTTCCCTTTAGTTTTTTACCTTGCCTGGTGACTTGCCTTTGAGCCTCATGGAGTTGTGACCTTCATTGCCTTTTTCTAGGATATTGCTTAGAATTGTTTGGAGTGCTAGTTTAGTGTTCATGAAATTTCTCAGGTGTTCTTTATCATGGGAGTATCTAATTTCCCCATCAATTTTGAAAGATAATTTTGCAGGATACAACAGTCTAGGTTGGAAGTTACTTTCTTTTAGGGCTCGAAATACTTGACTCCAGACTCTCCTTGAGTTGAGGGTTTGTGTTGAGAAGTTTGCCATGATTCTGATGGGCTTTCCTTTATAAGTGATTTGTTTCTTTTCTCTAACTGCCTGTAGGATTTTGTTCTTCTGTTGGGTTTCTGGGATCTTGACTATTATATGTCTAGGTGTAGATTTTTTTGATCATGGCTAGGTGGAGTTGTATATGCCTCACTTATGTGTATGTCCAGTTCTCCACCTCTGTCTGGGAAGTTTTCTACTATTACTTCTGTGAACGGTTTTTTTATGTCAACTGTACTTTCTCCTGTTTTTTTGTGGACTCCTATCAGTCTTATGTTAGTCTTCTTTGCATCATCTAGCAGCTGCTGAATTGATTTCTCATGGCCCCTTACTATTTTTAAGAAATCTCTGTTTTCATGGTCACTAACCCCAATCCTGTGTTCTATATCTGATATTCTATCTTCACATTCCCTTAATCTGCTGTGAATACTTTCAATGGAGTTTTTAATCTCCTGGATATCTGTTTGAATCTGTTTCATGGATTCCATTTCTTTCTTATGTTGGGCGATCATGCTTTCCATTTCTTTCTTATGCTGGGCATTCATGGCTTCCACCATGGTTCTGAGCTCATCTATTTTACTTATCTGTTTCTGTTCTAGAGCCTCTAATCATGTCTTTCACTCTGCTCACCATCTCTGTAGTTATCTGGGAAATTATTTCTGCTTCGAATTTTTCTAAAGCCTCATTCATCTGTTTTGTTACTTCCTGTGCTATCAGTTCAGGGTGTTCAGGTGGTTGATTATCCGACTTTTCCACCTCGTTTCCCCCAGAATTTGCCTTTGGTGGGGTGGAAGTCTGAGTTTGTGCCTTGCTTAAATGTCTTCTCATTTTTGTTTTTGGTACTGTCCTTAATTTAATTCCTGGGTGGATACTTCTAAATTGCTTATTGTAAGTATCTTTGTTGCTTGTAATTAGAACTCTTATGAAATGATTGCTTCTCAGAGGTTTCTTCTAGATATAGCTGGTCTTTAGGTTTTGAGTCTCTAATGGCTCTGAGGCTATCTCATTTTCATGATACCAGGAAGGACCACTGACTAGATCAATAGCAACACCTTAGCCCAAGTGATACAGTCAGCAACACCATAGCATTAAGTACTTCTCAGAAGATGACAATTTGTGGTAGTTATTAATCTATCACCTTTAAAAATGAAGGGCCTCCTTCAGATTATGTCTCTGCTGTCACAATAGACAACGTGGGCAGCAGTATGCAGTTATAAGTCAATGAATCTCAGTAAGCTGGTCCCAGACCCATGCGATTCAGGCAGATTTCTGGCTGCAAGTCTCAAGTTGAGCTCCCTGTCCTCCTGCAGGGTTGCACTCTGCAAGGTTCTATTGCAGATTTCAGCTGTCTTTCCCCTGAAGAAAGTCCAGGTTCAAATGGAAGCTGACGATCTCTCCAACTTACCAAGCATGGAGGTCTGGTGTGCCTTTAGTGCAGAGATTCTCTTCACTTTTCCAGTGGGCTTGTTTTCATCAGGAAGCCTGAGAGAGGCCCTTTCCGTTGTTCACTTCTGCAGCTCAGGACAATGGCTTTTATGTCCCCCTGTGCCTCTGCAGTGTGGAACCAAGAAGCAGCACAGCCAAAAGGCCAGAGGCAGGTGGGTGGGGTGGGGATGGAGCCTGTTGTTGGAGGCCCCCACTTGGCCAAGCTGGCAGCTGGTGGGTGTGCCTGGGGGGGGGTCCTCCTCACCCTGTCTTGGTTGCAAGCCTGTCTTGGTCACAAGCTGGTGGAACAAGCTGGAGGAAGCAGGTCCCAGTCAGCGTGCAAGCCCTCGGCCCCACTCGGCCCCACTCGGCCCCACTCGGCCAAGCTGGCAGCTGGTCTGTACCCCGATTTTTAAGAGAAGGTGTTTAACTTTCACGGATGAATAAATCAGTTAAGGAAAATATTAAATTATGAGTTCAGCCAGTTAAGGCAATGAAAATAAACTACTATTTTTTATTATGGCCTCCAAATTATTTTTTATTATTAATTTTATTGGTACATTTTAGGTATACAATATAATGACATTCATCATTGGGAATTTGTACCTTTACATACTCTATCTTGGTTCTTATTTTTTTCCCCATTCTTCCGCCCTCCCTTCAACCCCTCCACCCCTTCCTATTTACAAAGACTTTGTTTCCTTTTTTTTCATTTTCTCATATTAATCCCATTCCCTTCTTTTCTCTTCTCTAACCCTCCCAGTTTCCCTTCCCCTTTGCCCCTTTTCTTCCTATTTCACATTATCTATTTTACCTTTTAGTCCTTATTTACACTTTTAGTTTATCACACCAGAGAAACTATTCAGTATTTACACATATCTGTCCTATTTATTTCACTTAAGAGTAGCGCCTCAATGTGCATCCATTTAGCTATAAATGTCTCTAATTTCTCATTCTTTATGGCTGAGTAGTACTCCATTTTATAGAAAAACCACATTTTCTTTATCTAGTCTCCAGTTGATGGGCAACTGGGCTGTTTCCAAGTTTTAGCTATCACAAACTGTGCTGCTATAAACATGGGTGCACATATATATCACTGTGGTACGATTCTTTTAATTCTTTTGGGAAGAGACCCAGCAGGGGAATAGCTGGGTCAAATGGGACTTCCAGTCCTAATTTTTGAGGTATCTCCATACTGATTTCCACAGTGGCTGCACCAGTCTGCACTCCCACCAGAGGTGGAGCAGGGTTTCTTTTTCCCCACAACCCTGCCAGCATTTGTTATTAGTTGATTTCATGATAGCAGCCATTCTTTCTGGGGTGGGGTGGAATCTCAGCCTTGTTTTCATTTGCATTTCTCAAATGACCAGTGATGTCAAACATTTTTTCATATGTTTATTTGCTATTTCTAATTCTTTGTCTGAGAAATGTCTGCTCATTTCAGATGACCATTTTTGGACTGGATCTTTAAATTTGGGAGATCTGATTTTTTAAGGTTCTTTATATAGTCTAGATAGTAGGCCTTTGTTTGATGAATTGCTGGTGAAAATTTTTTCCCACATTGTGGGTTCTCTTCACACTGTTGGTGGTTTCTCTTGCTGTGCAGAAGCTTTTTAATAAGAAGAGATCCCACTTCTTGATTGTGCTAGTTCACATGCAACTGAGGTTTTGTTCATAAAATCTTTTCCTATACCAATGTCTTCAAGAGTTCTACCTAACCTCTCTTCCAGCCGGTTTAGTGTTTCTATTTTAATATTTAGATTTTTAATCCATTTCTATTTTAGTTTAGTGCATGGTGAGAGATATAGTTCTAGTTTTAATCTTTGGCAAGTTGAAACCCAGTTTTTCCAGCACCATTTATTAAAGAGACTATCTTTGCTCCAGTGAGGGCGTTTGGCTCCTTTGTCGAAGATGAGGTGGCTGAGTGTGTCTGGAGCTGTTTCTGCATCTTCTAATCTGTTCCACTGGTCCTTAGATCTGTTTCTTTGCCAGTACCATGCTGTTTTTATCACAATAGCTTTGCAGTATAATTGCAAGTTGGGGATTGTGATACCCCGGCCATATCTCTGTTACCTAGAATTGCTTTTTCTATTCTGGGTTTCTTCTTGTTCCAAATAAATTTTGGGATTGTTTTCTCAAGGTCCATGAAATATGCTGCTGGGATTTCAATTGGGATTGCATTAAATCTATACAGCAGTTTTGGAAGTATGGCCATTTTCACTATGTTGGTTCTTCCTACCCAGGAGCAAGGGATGTCTTTCCATTTTCTGATAACATCTTCAATCTCTTTTTTCAGAGTGCTATAGTTTTCAGAATAGAAGTCTTTGATTTCTTTTGTTAGATTGATTCCTAGGTATTTCAGTTTTTTGGATGCTATTGTGAAAGGAATTGTTTGTCCCATTTCTCTCTCAGTATCTGTTGTTTGTGTACAGGAAAGCTATTGATTTTTGTGTGTTGACCTTATATCCAGCTACTGTACTGAATTTGGTTATTAAGTGTAGAAAACTTTTGGTGGAGTTCTTGGGGTCTTCTATAGAGTATCATGTCACCTGCAAATAATGACAATTTGACTTCTTCATTTCCTATCTTTATTCCTTTTATTTCTTTCTCTTGTCTAATTGCTGTGGCTAATGTTTCCAGAACTAGATTGAACAGGAGTGATGATAGTGGACATCCTTGTCTTGCTCCTGATTTTAGTGTGAAGGATTTCAGTTTTTGACCACTTAGAATGATATTGGCTGTTGGTTTTTCATATATGACTTGTATCAGATTGAGGTAGAGGCCATCTATTCCAATTTTCTGTAAGGTTTTTATCATGAATGTGTGTTGGATTTTGTCGAATGCTTTTTCTGCATCTATTGAGATGATCATATGGTTTTTGTCCTTGGCTCTATTAATATGGTGTATTACATTGATTGATTTGCATATGTTGAACCATCCCTGCATCCCTGGGATGAATCCCACTTGGTCAGGGTGTATAGTCTTCTTGATGATCTTCTGCATTCTATTTGCCAGTATCTTATTAAGGATTTTTATATCTATGTTCATTATTGAGATTGGCCTATAGTTCTCTTTTTCGGTTGGGTCTTTCTCTGCTTTGGGGATCAAGGTGATGCTTGCTTCCAGGAATGAATTTGGGAGTATTGCCTCCCTTTCAATTTCATTGAAGAGTTTAAACAGTAGTGGCAATAGTTCCTTGGTAAACGTCTTGTAGAATTCAACAATGAAGCCATCAGGGCCCGGGCTTTTCTTAGTTGGTAAGTTTTTAATTATGTTTTCAATTTCATTGATTGATATTGGGTTGTTTAGAATTTTTAGGTCTTCTTCGTTCAATTTTGGTAATTTATATGTATCTAGAAATCTGTCCATTTCTTCTGTGTTTTCCATCTTATTGGTGAATAGGTTCTCGAAGTAGGTATTGATGATCCTCTGGATTTCTGCTGGGTCCATTGTAATTTCACCCTTTTCATTCCTAATTGGATGGATTTGTCGCCTCCAAATTATTTACAAATGAAGAGAGGCAAAAAGATTCCACTTCACAAATCAGGGTTATAAAAAAAAGTTCACATGTGGATGTTACAGATAATGTCAAATGGCCAAAAGTGAACTGGAAGAATCTTTAGACTGTGAATAAAATGGCTTAGACACCAACTTTGTGATATGAGAGAATATGTAATATATATATATTAGTGTTGGCTTAAAATTGCATTTAATGCATTTTTAACCTGAAAACCTCTTAATAATTGGTTTGACTCTTCAGATTTGTGGTATCTTACAATCCAAGAAAAATGAAATTTCAACTTCAACACGTGATCATTTTCATTTGGTGCTCTCTTTGAAGGATTCTGTGGTCCTAGATGTCAATGGGACCAAATTCAGGGATCATTCTCAGCTATTTCTTCTGCTCTCCATACTATAGGTGGGCATATCCATCTGCCTATTGAGCATCTTCTCTTGGAGGATCCACAAAATCCCAGATTCAACACTGAAACGAAATCAGTCTTATTCTCCTGGCCCTTCTCCTGTGTTCCTCATCTCAATGAATGGTATCACAGCCCCCAGTCCCCAAGCCGGACCACTGAGTTATCATTGACTCCCTTGCTCTCTTTTAACCCCAACTCAATCTCCAAGTCTTCTCAACTCTACCTGTAATCATAAGAAGACTGCTTTTCTTTCTCAGATGATCCACAAAATCTTCCATATATTTGTCTGTCTCCCTCAAAATATTCTCAAGGACAAGTCCTCTTGTGCCTAGCACTCTAGTGCTTAATGCCACCCTAGGCAATTGATTTGCTGATCAACTGAATGACTTAATAAATGAATGAATGTTTTGGGCATCTGAGGGAAGTTGGTTTACCCCACTGTCTTGAAGTCATTATTAATAGCATTCCCTTTTCTTCTTAAGAGTGCCATAGTTTGGACAGTAAATTATATGGTCACACTGTTCATGATGTGTTTTAGAAATGGTTCTAAAAAATAACATACCCTGTGCTGATATCTCCCATTTGTCATTGAGAAGCAGGAGATCAGAAAGAAGGAAGAGCATGAGGTTTGGGTATCTATTCAGGCTCCCTCCCCATGCGATCTCCCAGGCGGATGCCCCACTACATGCTGTCCACCATGAAGATCAGTCACCATCAGGGCCAGTACTCTCTCCGCAGCACTTCCATACCGCCATAACAGGTAACCATAACCATGTGCCTTAGTTTAGGTTTCCCTGTATAGCTGGGACTGGGGCATTCACCACCACACCCAGGTCTGGGGGAGAATTCTTACCCACAGATAACAAAGCATGAAACAGCAAAGATATTTCCACTTGACTTGGACTTGTCACATTCAACCCTGGAACCTACAGAGTCACATTTTCCCTTTTTCCTTTTTAGGGAAATTCAATAGTAACAAAATGAGAAATATGACACCATATTTATATTTTATCCCAAAGTTATATTTTATCTCAGTTTCTTGATTTTGAAATACATATATTTTATACAATAATTATATGAACATAGCTTCACATATAGTATCTATAAACAAAAGATGGTTTTTATTTTTAGCAATACAAAATATAATGTTTCAGTAAAAACAAAAAATTCACAACCAACCCAAATCCTATAGACAGTATCTGCATATGAGCTTGTTGCATATGTTTTATTACAAACAAAAGAAATGTATGCTGATGTTAACATTGGCCACCTTATGAGATTGGGCAGGTTGGTAGAGGATGATGTGGAAACAATTAGCCTTCTCATGTTTTATGCATCACTGATAAACTAGAAGGAAAAGTCAAATAGTGAGTATTTTGATAATCAGAAATGGAGACTATGTAGCTTTACACACAGTTATCCACAAATCCCCAAAATAAGCTTTTATATGTCAATTTTGCTTTATATTCCAATTTTACTTTTTTTCAAGGGCAGTCTTCAGAAAGTTAAAGATTCATGTAAACTAAGACAAAGCTAACTGTTTCCCCTTCATCCTCTACCAACCTACACAATCCCATAAGGTAACCAATGATAACATTAGCTTGTCATCTTCCATACATTTCCCTTTTTTAATATAATAAAACATATAATACAAGCACATATGCATGTGAACATTCTCTTTTTTAATTATACAGTTTTCTGAGTGTGCTTTCTCAAATTTAAATGAAGCTTAATAAACAATTCTTAATTACAATTGAGCAACTCCTAATTGTTTGTCATTTAAGTTTTTTGGTGTGAATTGGAATTCCAAGTGCAGCTACCCACTTTTGAGGAAAGAGAATTTAAAGAAGCTACTGGGGTTTACCTAGTTTAAAAAGTTGAAAGTGACCAATTAAAGGTAGTAATATCCCAGTTGGATTTCACAGCTACTTAATAATACAAGCTTTTATGTTGGTGTAGTAGGCATGTGTAACAGCTGGCAAAACAGCACTGTTTGTCATTGACTTTACAATAAAAATTAGAGCTATCTTTTGTGTCAGCGGATATGCATTTTTAAGTAGATGTTATCAATATTAGGGATAAAAATAACAATAGGAATCCAGGCCCTAGAGTGAAGTCCGGGTGGGAAATGGCCCATGCCCCTTCCTAAATGGACCTCACCCATGTTCACAGTACTTAATAGAGCACAGGTCACCTCAGCAGCATGTGTATTTCCTTAGCTTTATAGTCATTTGCCAGGATTCAAAACTCTTTGGAGAAAATAAATTTCTGGCCAAAGTTTACTGGGGGGAGGTAATAGTAACTATATATTCTACAATGGTTCTAATTTCAGGTATTTTGTTTCACTAGTCCTATACATCAGAGGCCTCCAGTTCTTGGTTTTGCAGACCAAGTGTGACTCTCCTGAAATTCTTGGTTAAAAAAAAAAAATTGAAACAGCTACTTAATAGCAAGGAAAACGAGAAGTTTAAGCTCTCCTTGTCGGAGAATTCTGTTATATTTGCATCAGAGCCCTTGTTCTTTTTTTTTTTGGTACTGGGGATCGAACTCAGGTCCTTGCACTTGAGCAGCAAGTGGCGAAACCACTGAGCTAAATCCCCAGCCCTAGAGCCCTTGTTCTTAGCTAGTATTTTCTTGTTGGAGGCTGGTCCTCCCACTCCCTCCACTAGGCTGTGAGCTCTGTGAGGCCCGAGAGCCCAGCTGCCCTGTCCATTCTCAGTGCACCTCTGACAACCCCTGGTACGCAGTAAGCTCCCCATAAATAGTGGCTGAACCCAAGGTAACGAGAGCAATGGCAGGTAGAAGCAGGCTGCTTGTGAGTCCGTAGGAACTGGGCTGACCTTTTGTATGGGGATGAGCACACCTTTACAGGACACTGAGGTGCTTTCATTTAGTCATTTAACAAATATTTATTGTGGGTCCCTAGCTTAGTATAGCAATGAATGCGCTGACATAGATCCTACTCTCGTTAAGCTTATAATATCACAGGATGACAGACTTTTTTTTTTTCAATCACAACATACTAATTACAAACTGTGGCAAGTGTGATGAAGGAAAAATACAGGGTAGTACAAGCAATTATAAAAAAATTGATGGCTGTACAACTCTGTGAACATATGAAAATGGAACACTTTAAAAGATGAATTTTAGGGTATGGATATTATATCTCAAGATGGCTATTATTGAAAAAGAGACTATGATGTTGGATTAAGAACACAGCTTTGGGTCCCAGCATTTCTGGGTTCATAATCCTGGCTTGGATATTTACAACTTATTTAACATCTTAACAACTTATTTAACATGTCTTCACCAATAAAAATAATAACACCTCCTTTTAGGATTGTTCTGAAGGTTAAACAAGATGATACTTTCAAAGCAATGGCAATGGTACCTAGTTTCAAAAGAGGTGAGCTATTATTACCTTGGGGAATCCAGGAGTTTGTGGACTGAATGTGTCCCTCCAAAAGTCATGTTGAAACCTTAAACCCTAATGTGATAGATTTAGGAGGCGAGGCCTTTACAGGGTAATTAGGTTATGAGGGTGTAATTCTAATGCATGAAATTATTGTCCTTATGAAAGGGCAAAAGATTCTCTCTCTCTTCCTCTCCCTCTTCCTTTGTCCTTATCCCCTCTCTCTCAGATAGCAAAATAAGGCTTCCTTCAAACAAGGAAGAGCACCCCACCAGATACCAGATCTGCCAGCACCTTGATTATAGACTCATAGCCTCCAGCACTGTGAGAAACTGTGATGCCCCATCTGTGGTATTCTGTAAAAGCAGCCTCAACTAAGACTGACTAAGAAGGGGGAACAAGAGTCAAGATGAGAGAACACAGAATGGAGGCAAAATCAGAAACTTCTTGAGCTCTATTTCTTGCCATTTGGGAACCCGTGAGACTCTGTTTAAAAATTTCAAGGCATTATGTTTTGATTAATTTTGCTGTTGGAACAAAACTGTTATGAACATATCTAAATCAATAGTAACATGAAATTGTAGAAACTTATTTATATATGTGTATCGTGTTTTCTACTGTAGAACACAATAGAAATATCCTGTCTTTACTCTTTACACATTTTTATGGTTTAGATCTAAAATATCCCCCCAAAATCTCACATATTTGGAAGGTGACCTGATCATGGGGTCATTATATTCATCAGTGGATTAGTCCATTGATGTGGTCAGAGCTAAATGTACTGTTTGGAGGTGGTTCCTAGCTGAAAGAGGTGGTTCACTGAGGGCATAACCTGAAAGGATATATTCATGTCCCTGGCTCTCCTTTCTCTCTACTTTCTGGCTGCCATTATGTTAGCATCCAGCTGACCCTTCCACCATGCTGTTTATGCCTTGGAGCTGGCTGACCATGGACTGAACCCACTGAAACTGTGCGACAAACAAACCTCTCCTCCTCTAAGTTGCAGGTGACGGATATTTTGTCCCAGAGACAGGAAAGCTAACTAGTACAGTTTTATATAAATATGATCTATTTGCAATAAATTTTACCTTTTAAAAATACAAGTCAGTAGTGTTTAACATATTCACAAAGTTGTACAACCACCACCACTATATAATTCTAGAACATTTTTATCATCCCAAAAAGAAACTTCCTACCCAGTAGAAGGTATTCCTGGTTTCCCTTCCTCCAAGGCCCCAGGAATCACTACTTTGTCAACACAGATTTCTCAGTCCCTACCTTTACTCTTAGAATTAACCCACGCTGTTTTGGGAGTCGCCAAAGTTTACCCTCAGATTCCAGGGGAAAAACAAATGACTTCCAGTCAATTACAGTTGGAAACAACCTAAGTAAAAAGATATAGAATTTAAAATCAAATTTTCTGTCTTTAAAGTTTTTTAAAAACAATTCTTCTTAGTTAATATTAAATTTTATAGGAAACATACTATTGGTGATTACAATAAATTAAACTAATTTTTAGGATTTTTACCATTGTAAAACTGCAGTTGTTTTATTAAGCATAAGAACTTCTAAGTCTGATAAAGACCATTATAGCATGAATAAAAAGCACTATCGGGCTGGGGATTTAGCCCAGTGGTTTTGCCGCCTGCTGCGCAAGCGCAAGGACCCAAGTTCGATCCCCAGTACCAAAAAAAAAAAAAAGCACTATCAATGGTTGAGTTTATGTAACCAACAACTGACAGAATTATTACACTATAAAGCATTTCTTGGTAGAGAAGAATATATAATGTTGTATTTTGTTAAATAAAATCAAATTATAAGATAGCCGATGTTAAAAATATTCAAAATGGTGATCTCTAAGCATTTAATACTTACATTAGTTAAATCTCTGCTATTTTATATAATTGCAAAGATTTACATTTCAAAGTTGGTTAAAGGTTTTCATTATTAAGCAGTAGATAGATTCATGGGAAAGCAATGTAAAAACAAAATAAAACTGTAAGAATGGATAGATGCATGTCAGATTATACCTTAGAAATTTAAATTTAAAAGCAAGTTCAATTACTTTAATGTGGTCAGCTTAATTAAGATGAATAAAATTCAACCACCAATATAACTCAGTCCCTTGATTCTACTGTGATGCCCTCTTCTGTAAAATCATCATTAAAAAGCAATTTATGGTGCAAGGTCCCAAGTTCAATCCCCGGTACCAAAAGAAAAAGCAATTTATGGACTTCTGATTTTACCCAACATGTAAAGAGCTTGAATGTGTTACTCTCATCCTTATAACAAGAAAAAGGCAAAATAAACCAAAAATGACAAATCCTGTATCAGTGAGAGAATCAAGATCACAGAGCAAAATGCTGCCCTGAAAATTGGAGAGAGGAAGATTTGAAGAATCACAATTACAGCGAGCAGAAGCTGCTGCCGCGACAGTACTGGCTCGTTGGCACACTGCTGCAGGCTTAGTGAAGGCTGGCTTGGGAGTTAAAATTCTGAGCGGATGAGTCCTGGGTGGTCCCATGGAAGTGCCACCTTGTTCTCACTGTGAAGATCAGAGAAAAATCCTCTCTCCTGCTTCCAGTAGGGGAAGGAGAAATAACTAGCTTGAAATTTACCCAAAGAGTTCTGTTCTTTGTTGTGTTCTCTGTAATGAAGGCCGGTTTTCAAGGAAAAGTATTTTACCAAAGCCTAATCTGACTCGGGGAAGGGCGATCAGCCAACTCCAGCCCCAACTGGCCTTCCTGTCTCACCTATGATGAAGGCAGCTGGAGGAGCTGAGAAAAACTTAGGAAGGTAACAGCCCAGGGACATAGATGCACCAAAAGCCTGAGACCTAACCCTAGGAATGTAGAATGCATCCCCTTCACACACACTTACACTCACCTTATCACCGCACCCTCAGAGCCCTGGTAATACAGGATCGCAGATGAAAAAACAGCATGGTTCAGGCTTTATTTTTCTAAAGCATTTCTAGGGAAATGGAAAGACAAGAGGCGACAGGAACAAAGACACTAGAGGAAATTGAAGCCTCAAACATCTAGAGTAGTAGCCACAGTAAACGCCGCTACCTCCTAGCCAGATAAACATAAACCCTCACAATAAAGGTCTACTTTGCTAGCTTCCAACAAAAAGAAAATTACAAGACATGCTAAAAGACAAGAAAAAAAGAGTCTGAAGAGACAAAGCAAGGATCAGAACCAGATTTGGCTATGACAGAACTTTCAAAAACATCAGAGCAGGAATTTAAAATAACTATTAATATGTTAAGGAATCTAAGGGAAAAAAATTGATGACTGCAAGGATGGATGGGTAATATAAGCACATATTCTTACAATCTAAGAAAGAATCAAAAAGAAATGCTAGAAACCAAAAACACTGTAAGAAATGAAGAATGCCTTTGCGACATGGGCAATAAAAGAATCAGTGTGCTTGAAGAAATATCAGAATAAAACCCCCAAATTGTAATGTAAAGAGGAATAAAGAAGGAATGAAATAAAACAGAATATTCAAGAACTGCAGGATAATTACAAATGATGTAACATACACATGATGAGAATACCAGAAAAAGAAGAAAGGGACAGAGGAGCAGAAAAAATATTCAAATAATAATGGCTGAGAATTTTCCAAAATTAATGACAGATACCAAATCACAGGCCTAGGGATCTTAGCGAACACCAGCCAGGATAAATAGCAAAAAATTATACCTACTGTAGGCATATCATATTCAAACCATGGAAAAGCCAATCCTGTAAGAACCTGGGGACACAAGGATAAGAAACAGAGCTATTAAGGACAATAAAAAAACAAACCATGCAAGAAAGAAGGATCAAAATCTTGAAAATGTGTGAAGAGAAAAACTAGCCAACATGGAATTCTATAGCCAGCAAAGTTATTCTCCAAATGTGAAGAGGGAATAATAGCATCCTCAAACAAACAAGAGCTAAGTGAATTTGTTGTCAGAGACTTGTCTTTCGAGAAATATTTAAGTTCTTTGCAGAGCAGGAAAATGATAGAGGTCAGTTATGGGTCAGGTGAAGCAAAAGGAAAAGTCAATGGACTCTCCACCCTGTTTTTATGTCCCAAAGCCTAGGTTACCAGTCTGCCTTCTCCCCACCTTCAGACTCCTCTTAAGTTTGTTTGTTTGCCATACTGTGATCGAATGCAGGATACTCTCTCACTGAGCTACATTCCTAGCCTCTTTATTTTTTTCTTTTGAGAGAGGGTCTTGTTATGTTGCCCAGGTATGACTCAAACTTGCAATCCTCCTGCCTCAGCCTCCCTAAGTGCTGGGATTGTAGGCATGTGCCTTCATTCCCTGTTTTATCTTTGTTTTCCATATAATGTACAAGGTTTTTAGTTGGTTTTAGCCAAAAGCCCAGGAGAAGCTGTGCTATACCTTCTAATATCTACATCATTTTTCCAGAGGTGAAAGCCTCCTGGTATAGTACTTCAGCCCTTTTACCTCCATGGATTATATTCAGAAGTTGAGAATTGAATTGAGATACAATTGAGTATCTCACTTTTCCCCCCTCAACCTATAAGTGATTACATTCCAATGACATCAAAATTTCTTCATACCTGTTCAATAGCTTATTATACACATATAAATAAGTTATAATGGGTTTAATCATTTTACTGTTGCCATTTAAGGTATTTGCAAATTTACTACTATTATTAGATATATTGCTAAAGTGAACATACTTCCAGAGATTCACATATCCTTCCCTTTATTTCCTAGAATAATTCCCAGAGCTACTATTGCTAAATTTAAAAATAATTTTTAAAATCTTCTCATATTGAAAAATTGCCTTTAGGAACTTTGTGCTACAGTATTTCACCATTAGAATAAAAGTATGCTGTCCCTGCTGTTCCTCATCAGAACTAAATAGCATGGCAGCTTAGACGACCTGCTTTGCTCATTTGTAAAGAAAAAAGAGAAATATGTTGTTTAATTCAAATTTCTCTGGTTTACCAGTGACAGTAAACATTTTTTCTCTTTTGTGTGTATTATCAGCTACTAGTAACAGTAAACATCTTTCACCTATGTATTTTACTAATTTTGTTTGCATTTTTCTTTCTATGAGTAGTCTGATGCCCTTTTGCCTATATCAAGCTTTTGCTCTGCAAGAGTTCTTTTTATTTAAGAATGAAGTATTGGGCCAGGAATTTAGCTCAGTGACACTGCGCCTGGCTCACAAGTGCAAGGTCCTGAGCTTGATCCCTGGTACCAAAAAAAAAAAAAAAAAAAAAAAAAAGCAGTATTACCAGTTTTTGTGACAAATCTGTTGCAAGCGGGTTTTCTCTAGCTTGTTACTTTTTAACTGTATGATGCTGCCTTAAAAATTAGTTTTTGATTTTAAAAAGTTCAAGCCCATGGAAAAATAGCGAGAATCCAGTTGCCTCTCATGTAACATAGCAAGGGTTAACATCCTGTTACCCTTGTCTTTCTCTCCCACCAAGCGCGCGCGCGCGCATGTGTGTGTGTGTGTGTGTGTGTGTGTGTGTGTGTCGGGGGCCTAGGATGAAGTCAGATTTTACATTGCTGACATGCAATGTCAACAATGCATACCCCATAGGACAATCCAGAGTAGACTGGACCTGAAGTGTTTCAATAATTAAATGACTATGTACCTTCTAATCTACTCCCACCATTTAACCGAAACCTCTCTTCCTCGCGCTGTTTCTCACCATTATTTATTTGCTCTGTTATGCCCCTACCCTGTAGTACAGCACAACGGTACAAAATGAAGATTTCTGTGCAGCTCTGATAGTGCTGGTACAGATGGTAGTTACCCTCCTAGTGTCAATAAGCAGAGCATGCTCATTAAGAACAGTGTGAGCAGATATCATGAGCAATAAAATCTGTGAAAGCCAGCAATGATAACAGGAAGGGCCACATTCTGACAAAGAAGAATCATTGCCAAAGTGGGAATAACAGTGAAACCTATTTTGAAAACAATACAAAAGCACTTTGAGCTGCTTGGAGAAAATATGCTACTTTGGGTAATATCTTTTGCATTGTTTTCGGAATGACTGCTAGGAAGATCTTGCATTTGCCTGGCAACCATCATTGTCACTTTATGTACCTACTGGTTTTTCTCTCTACCCAGCAAACTACCAGATTGAGCAATACTTGCCAGAAAGGAAAACCATCTTTTGTAAAAAGTAAGCTTCCTGGTTTTCAGGCAGCCACAGAGTGGGAGGAGAGTACCAGACTGCAGACGTTTGATCTGGACTTGAGTCTGAGTCTTGCCATTGACCACCTCTGTGACCTGGGACTGATTTATGAAAGCCTTAGTTTCCTCACTGGGTATGTATCAATCTCATAGGTTTTCAAAAAGTCCTTTGCCAATGGGTGTTACCAAAATATTGACAACAGTGCTCCTGCTACTGCTGCTGACAATTATTATACGTAGTTGTAAATCACCTTGTAGGTGTACCTGGGTATAGTCGTCACTTGGAATGAAAGTCTCCTGATGTCCTTGGCATCCACAGGTAGAGTGAAGCCTCATATGTCTGAGCAATGTTGATTCTCAGTTACTCAGAATGTGCTCTGCTGCCAGAGGAGCAACAGAGACCTCCAGTCCTTATTATAATGCCTCCCCTTTCAGAAGGAGTTGCTACCCTAAGACATTTGGCCTCATGGTTTGAGCCGACATTGGCAGTTCCTACTAGCCTGACTGCCAAGTTCCAGTCCCAGTTCAGTCCCAATGCAAAAAGCTTACTCTAAGGGCCAGGGATTTAGCTCAGTGGCTCTGTGCCTGCCTTGTAAGCGTAAAGTCCTGAGTTCGATCCCCAGCACTGAAAAAAAAAAAACTTACTCTAACTTGACATAGAAATAGGGTGGCAGAATATGCCTGGTCTATACAGAAGCAGACCCTTTATGTGGCCAAAAGAATTCTGATTACAGTCATGTAACACCTCAGGAATTCTAGCACTTACCCTTTAATCAGTACAGGTTAGCACAGTCTTTCTCACTAAATTGCTCAATTCAAGAGGATACTTTTGAAATTTGAGTTTGATTTACCATGATTTCTTTAAGAATTTAAAAATACTGAACATAATTTGCAAGCATCAATATACTATCTTTCATTAGCATGACAGGACATATGCTGAATTTAGAATCGGAAGATTGAACTTCATTCAAGTTCCTGTAGATTTTTAGGGCCATGTGATCTTGGGCAATTTATTCAATCTTAGGTGGTTGTTGTTTTTACTTATTTATTTTTCTTTTTGTGGTATCAGGGATGGAACACAGGGCCTTCACTCTCTGCTACATCCCTATTCCTTTTTACTTTTCATTTCAAGACAGGGTCTTGCTAAATCACGAAGTTCCCCAAGGCTGGGTTTAAACTTGGGATCCTCCTGCCTCAGCCTTCCAGAGTGCTGGGATTACAGGTGTGCATCATACGGAGATCTTCAGGTCCATTCAGGACAAAGTGTTAGGGAGTTTCCAGATCTTCTAATTCAGTAATGGTGAACCTTTTAGAGCTTTCAATGACAACAAATAGCCCACTGCAGCACGCATGCCATAAGTCTGCCACCGCTATTCTAACTGGTCTAATCCAGGATGCTAACATAGGAACAGGCAGAAGGGAGGACAATGGGTTTTTAGACTCATCATATACCCAGGAGTTGGCGGAGAGCTGGGTTACCAGATATTATAAAGACAAAGAACTAACAAAGACACACAGTATTCCTCTATCATGATGTCCACAGCATTTGGACATTCATCAGCTTCTCCAGCTTCCTAGCTGAAGACTGGCATGATGGAATGACCTTTCTGCTGTTGTCAAGTAGGAAAGCACAGCTTAAATACTCATAATCTCTCCAAGACAGGAAAGTACCGTTCAATTTCGGAAAAGAACATTGAGATGTGAGAGAATAACTCTAAGATTTTAATCAAGTCCTTTAACCTCTATGGCTTCATTTTACACATTTATAAAATGAGGATAACACCTATTAGGGCTATGAAATAGTTGCTTAAAGGGTCAAATAAGATAATATAGATATATATGCTTTCTGTACTATCCATGGACAAGATAAAGTATTATTATCAAGATCAAACATCTACCCAGGTCCTGCTATGTGCCAGTCATTACAGAAAACCAGAACAACTAAGACCTATAAGCTTTGCCCACTGTCCTTCAGAGCAATGAAAAAGTAACTGCCAATAGAAGATAGTCAAGGATCCATACCAAATAAGTTGTGGAACCAACCCTTCCTTGGTCTCCCTATTTCTTCCTTGGCCCCCTTGTTGTTAATGCTATGAAAATTAAAAAATAGTTTGATGAGGTGAGGGGAAGCTTGACAGAAAAGCTGGGGGGGTCACGGAGATAAACATGAGAGTACAGTGGGAAGTGTGGCCTCCTGGATGGTCCCCAGTGATCCCACCCCTTGTATTCATTCCCTTGTGTAACCCTTTCCCCTTTCCCCTTCTAAGCAACAGAAGAGAGTAGAAGCAATAGGATAGGTTACAGGACTATGGTCTCCATAGTCATGAGCTGCCATGCCTCAGGAACGCTGAGACAGCCTAAGAAAGACCCACACGTTGAGGACCAAGTCCTGCCAGAAACCATGTGAGTGAGCTTGGAAGCAGATCTCTTCCCATCCCTCAGCCCCTGCCCCCCCAGCCCCCTGTCAACTCTTCAGAGCAGCCTCCCCCAGCCAGCACTTAAGAGTGTATAGCCTTGTGAGAGTCCTTGAGCCAAAGGGACTTGGCTAAGTGTGCTCAGATTCCTGAGGACAGAAACTGTGGGCCAGCAAGCGTTTGTTATTCTACGCCTCTATGTTTTGGGTGGTTTGATACAAGGCAATTGATAAGTAGTATAAGGGCCATCAAGGCAATAGGAATGAAACTGTGATGAATGCAGAGCAGCCTGAGACGGCAGATGTTTATGACTGCACGGGGGCCCCAGGAGAAGTAGGGAGACCAGAGAAGGGCTACCTCTGCCTGTGTGCCTGTGGCACTACCTTCACTGAGAGAAGGGAGACAGGTATGATGTATATCCAAAGTTCTGCTCCCTACTACTAAGTGCTGGGACTGGGTTATCTCTATAGCTTTCCCCAACTAGTTTTGGAACTTGACCTTGCTGCCCCATATCATTCACTTACGCTGGGTACATATATAAAACACAAATAAGAGCCACAGGGTTTATAAGCTTAGAACAAAAGCTTAATCTACCTTCACTCATTGGGAGTCCTGTACCTAAGAATCTCCAGGTTGAGGGCAAGATCACTTCTTTTATTTTTCTTATTTATTAAATTATTTATTGTTACCAGAGATCAAACTCAGGACCTTGCACTTGCCAGGCAGGCATGGCACCACTAAGCTAAATCCCCAGTCCAAGATCACTTCTTTTAAACTCAATTCTAATGTTAATAAATCATCTCTTACGACATGATTACATAATAAATATTTCTAGCACCTTCTATTACTTGTGTTTACCAGGCATCTTCTTTACAATAAAGCACATATAACATTCTACAAATGATCTAAATGCACAAAAACTAATTTGCCTTAAAATGTTTCCTTGAAGAGTTGAATTTTAACTCTTTAACAATGGACCCTTGACTTATGAACTCCATTGGTTCCCTAGAGCTGGTTGTAACTCAAGTTGGTTGTTAGTACAGCTGAGATCTGGATGTTTACCTGGGTACACACTATAACCAGAGACAGATGAATCTTCCATTAACCTAATTAACCCAAGTTGTTTGTATGTCAAGCAGGTCATAACTTGAAGGTCCACTGTGCCTTTCACTAAAAAGTAACTAAAACTAAAACTAAAAAGTAAAACTGAAACCTGGACCCTGAGATAATTGTCATGGTATCAAGCATTAAAACTCAATAGAAGTAACCGACAATTAAAGTGCATTAATTTTTATGCATTACTTTACTGAAATTAGTAGAATGGATGTAAACAATGCCAGGAAAATTTTGCCTGTATAACTACCTATCTAAGAGAGAAGTTATTATTTTCATTTACTTGGGCTCTAAAATGGCTATTTTACTCACCATTTTGAAGCTACAGGAGAATGTAAGTTCTCATCAACAGAAGTCATTAACACATGATGGTTTACAACATCTAAATACTTCTGAAGGTGAATCTGTTACAGAAAAGTCAAAGCTTAGGCCATTACAGTGGACTAAAGATACTCAGTTAATTCATTTCATTAGGTTAACACTTTGAATCGTGTAATGAAGCCAAAAAGCACAACATGCTATGTGTTATTACATGCCTAAGGTGTCTTTAGGCATTATAAGGCCAAATGACTTCAACTCTCCCAAAAAGCACAATAAACAACTGCGACTAGAGCTTGAGTGACCTGTAGCATTCTTTGCAAATGAAACTGTGCACAATAGTCAGCAAATTGCTTAGCCAGGTAAATCCACAAGGAATAATGTCTTTCTCTTACAGGGCTTGGAGCCAGCAACTGAGATAAGCATTTGGCCTTAGGTAACAAATTATTCAAAATGGCCAACCCAGAAGACTCCAGCTGGGTCCAGCCCTCTCACCAACAAGTAATATAGGACAATGAATGACATGCCAGTCTGAGGAAGCTACAGGAAACACCACAATTTTCACAGCCTTGGGAGCTAGCAATGAAACTGGTTACACAGGAGCGTGAAGGTCTGAGGCACTGAAAATCACAGCTCTAGATGGACCTTACTTGGAAGATGGTACCCTATTAGCTAATACATGTTGGTTGCATAGATGAATAGCAGCCTGGTCTGAGGATTGGATTCTCCTCTCCTTTTAGGGCTGTTTATAACATGAAGTCTCTAACTACTGTATTTCTCTGTCTCAAAATCAGTCCATTTAGTTTTACCCACTTAATTACAATATTACAAAAATGAATAGCTCAAAATACTTAAGCTATTAGGGATCAGTCATTTCTTATTTTCTAGAATCCCAGTAAATCCCAGAAAATCTGCATTGCATTAGTAAGAATCCTTTTTGGTCAGGCAAAACAAGGGCTGATCAAAAAATATGATGTATATATACATTTTTAAAACTTATTACGAAGACATCTTGTTATTAACTCTCCCTCACTTTGAGCATGCTTATTTCTTTGTTCCTGCCACTTTCTGAAGGAGTCCTGGAAGCCCTCTTTTGTGAGTGTCTTTATAAGGTGTGATAAAAAATACAGGAAATGCTCGTGCTCAGTGCCATCCAACCAAAAGGCAGGCTCATAAAAAGATTATGGTGCACTGTCATCCACCTTATTTACTGGATCTTACTTCATCTGGTACTGTGCAATTTTTAGCTCTTTCCAAAAGTCAAAATGATCATGAAAGATAGATATTTTGAATTGACTCAGGGCATTGAGGCAGTCATGACAATGCAACTAAAGACTCTCACAAAAGAGGAATTCCAGAACTGCCTCAGAAAGTGGCAAGAATGATGGGATAAATGTGTTTGAAGCAAAGGGGACTAATGGCAATGTATCTTTTACTGTAATATATTTTTAGAAAATTTAAAAATTCAACATATCCTTCAATTATACTCCATATTGTTTGAATAATAGTGCTTATTTTTCAAGCTTAAGTTATTTTATCAAACCAGTTTCAGGACTTGCTGCTGCAGAATCTCGTATTTCATCTCTTTAAATTCTTTGTGGAATATAACATGATGTAAATCAATCAGGTAGTAATCACTGTCATTTAGAAAACTAAGAAAATATGAATGCAAATGGCCACCCTAAATCCCACTGGGTTACAGAATCATACAGGGTCCTATGAGAACCACAAATCTTTTCTTCCAGAGGCTTCTTTGTCTCCTTCCAGGATTTATTTAATATCTGAAGCCTACTTACTCTTAACCCCATTTCTGTCCTTCGGATTGCTGTTTCAAGACTCTGAATATCTAGAGTCTTTCTTTCTTCCTCACTTGGGAATTTTGTTAATTTCTCCTTTAATTGGTGAAGGTCTTCTTGGACCTGTACACACAAAAATACAAAATATTGAAAGAATACACATGGTGTACCTATAACAGTTATTTATCTTACAGGTCTGCAGTGGGCTTGAATTGTGAGAGTCATAAGTTGATTTTTATGGTATTCATTGAAAAAGACCACTTCTTTCATTCTAGGACATCCTTTACTCAATATATGCTAGCATTATCTCTCAGATTGTGGAGAACAAAGCTTTCCTACTTTTTCTGTTGTTCCTTCTCCCGTTAGAAATAGATATAAAGCTTCAACCCAAACAGCTTCTGCTCTCTAGGTGGTGGTAAAGCAGTTGAACCAGAGATGTTATTCATACCAGACTTCAATTTCTACGAATTGGTTAAGGGCCAGGGATTTAGCTCAGTGGTTCCAGCACCTGCCTCGCAAGCACAAGGTCCCAAGTTTGATCCCTGGTACCAAAAAAAAAAACCCAAAAAAACCCCGATACAAATTGGTTAAAGTAAGAAAACAGGAAGCTCCCAGCAAAGACAGGATCTAGCGCAAGCAGTCCCTTTCAAAAGAATTTGGTAAATTGTGTTGGCAGGGCCTGTTGGTTTTCTATCCTAGCTGGCTCTTCCTTACTCACTGCTCTGAAGAAGCAGGTCTGTAGGTGTTGTGGCTTTGGTTTTGCCTTATGTAGTGGGAAATGAAAATATTGATGAAGAAAAAGCAACATATGTTATTACTCTCACATTTTCCCTCAATGTGTATTTTCCTTGCAAATGACGAACATCTCTCCAATGTCAGGCATCCTCAGCATCAAACAGGCACTATGAAATTAGAAAGCACAAGATTCCCTGTCTTCATATTAGAAACCAAACTTCAGATAAATACAGATGGCACCAATTATTGTATGGGCTGCTGCCACAGGAAAAGCATTTTGTTATGCAAATTTATGAACCTAACACCTGTTTCAACAATAGTCACACCAATAACAATCTGCAGACTGGGTTGCTAAAGGCATTTTGAAATGGTTACCTTCTCTCTGTTAGTTTAACTGGACTCACCTTTGTCTAGCCTACGTTACAGATTCCTCAGAAACATTTCCAAAGAGCCAAGTACTGTATTCAAAATATCAGAATTTGCAACTTCTCAGTGATGGGCATTGCAGTCTGGCAGACACATCCGATCATTTGTACTCTGCACAAATTGTCATGTGAAGCCTTCAGGGCCCTCAGATTGATAACTGAACACATCTACTGCTTGCTTGCAGGAACTAAGGGTGAAAATGCACTTCTTTCCATTGTTTTGTCCAAATGAGGACAGCAAGCTGACCTAACAAGTGCTTGAAAACATTTGGAAATACAAAAAAGCAGTTCCAGGACTATGCCCTCCTCTTTCAATGAACTGACTTTCTCCCTTCTGGTATTTGTAGTGTCATGGTCTTTCTGCAATTGTCTCTCAGTTGCTGGAGGGAATGAAACGGAACTAGATTACTCATCAGGGTACCAAAAGTTTGATTGGTTGGTTGATTTTTTCATCTGTCTTGCATGACAACAATACTTCTTCATGGAATTCTGAGATAATGTGTTAATAGTAACACATGGTACATAGTAGGAACTCAGTAAAAGGCAGCTCTAACATTTACTAGTCACATGATTTCCTCATACATATTACCCTTAATTTGTTGAGGAAAAAAACCTACTCCTTAGAATTAAATTGTTGGATGCAAATGAGGTAATATGTATGAAAATGATTCAACATAGACTTTGGAGCCAGGTAGATGTGAACTGGACTTTTGTTTTTTTTTTTTTTACTAAACTGAACTTGGAAAAGTTACTTAACCTCTTAGAGTCTTAGTGTTCTCATCTGTAAAATGGGGTAACAGCTATTTCAGAATAGTAGCAAAATAAAATGAGAGAAAGTATGTAAAGTGCTAGGCACACAGGATGGCACTGAACAAATGTTTTCTCCTGAATTGAAAAATCTAGTGAAACACACTGCACATAACTGATACTCAGTAAATGTTCCCTGAATTGAACTGCTCCCTTATTCTTTCTCAAGAGCTTATTACTCTTCTTCCCAGATATTTTTTTCCCCCCCTTAATAACAACCCATCTGTTTGCATAATTGCAATAAAGTCAAGTACTATAGAAAATGTTACACCAGACTTGGGTAGGAAAAGAGATTAAATTCTAAATCTCTATTCTTTCTGCACATAGGTCCTATCGCCATATTGAAATTTTACAAATCACCCATTAGCTCTGTGACCATCAAATGTATTGCTTTCCATAAATCTTCTACTGAGAGGAAGATTATTATTTTGATAATTCGGAGACAGAGAAGCCCTTGAGAGATTTAATGCAGCAAAGATTTGCTCTAGAGTTTAAAAGGCCATAGAACAGATTCAAGATAGTCAAAAGCAACATAAAATTTCTTTTTATTTATCTCTGCTGTAAGTTTGGCTGAATCATTCTACTGCTTCAAGTTATCTTTAACTCCATTCTTTTGGTTTTTTGCTTTTTGTTTTTTGAGATCAAGACTTGCTTTGTAGTTCAGGCTGACCTTGAACTCACTATGTAGCCCTGGCTGGCCTTAAACTTGCAGCAATCCTCTTGCCTCATCCTCCTGAGTGATGGGATTATAGTTCTGTGCCACCAAGGCCCAGTTTCCATTCCTGTTTATATTATATGCTCCTCGGGAATCACACAGATGACTTGGTAAGTGAGACAGTAAAAATATCAAACTGCCAGTTTAGCTCCCATACTTCCAAGGGTGCTGCTAGCACACACTGCTGGATTTTTGAAATATAATTTCCAAAACTAATTTAAAAGCTAATTTTTCATAAGACCAGGTAACTTTTGTTGTACAAACATGTGTTTAATAGTTGGTCAAACAAGCATTTATGAAGATATTATTTAAGTGACACTGTGGCATCTTAACACTTAGAAACAAAGCTTACTAATTTAAAAAAGAAGATTGCTACCAGTATGATAAAACCTATTCAAGGATCAACACATACTGGATATACTGCCTGGGCAAGTTCGTTTACCTCTTTATTTATTTATTTATTTATTTTTGGTGCGCTTGGGAGGCAGGCAGCAGAACCACTGAGCTAAACCCCTGGCCCTTGTTTACCTTTTTTTTTTTTTTTTTTGGTACCAGGGATTGAACTCGGGTCCTTGCACTTGCGCAGCAGGCGGCGAAACCACTGAGCTAAATCCCCGGCCTCCCTTGTTTACCTCTTTATACTTTACTTTCTTTGGTAAACTAGGGCTAAAAATAGTACCTGCCTAACAGAGTTGTTATTAGGACTTAGATAATCCACAGCTCTCCGCAGTGTCTGGCTCTTACTTTCTGTGATATGGACCAACCCACAATACTTGTCATGGCTTAGTTTCCTTTTCATAACATGAAGATAATAACAACAGTATTTGCTGAATAGCCTTGTTGCAAGGTTAAGCAAGTAAAAATATATACAGCCCTTTGAATGTATGCTCTCTGGTGAATACTATGATAGCTTTGATTATGTGATTTTTCTTTGAAATTTTCTCCTACCGTTTATATTTTACAACCCAATCTAAAGTAGCAGCTCTCAAATCTGAGCACACATCAGGATTATGTGAAGGGTTTGCAAGCACAAATTGCTGGGTACCACCCTCAGTGTTTCTGGTTCAGTAGTCTGGAGTGGGACCCATGAATCTGCATTTTTCATGTATTTCCTGTTGGTGTTGATGACTTTGTCCTTGGACCATACTTGGAGAACTCCTGGTCTAAAGGATCGCTGAAACATACACCTAATATGTTATATTAGAGTGAAGTACCTTTGCTACACAGAGAGAGAGAGACAGAGAGAGATTCACCAGGAACAATCTGATTGCCTAAGCTAAGAGTAAAAGAAGTCTACTTTCACAGTAAAGAGAAATCACGTAGCTTTGGGGAAACTGGGTCAGTTTAGAGCAGGAAATGGACATAACCCAAACTATGTATTCTACAGAAAAGGAAACTGAGGCCCAGAGAAGTAAAGTGATTAGCCCTAAGTTACCACCTGGTAGAATGTCAAAGCCACAGTTAGACCCCAGTATTCTGACTCTTAAGCATGTACTCTTTCCTCTAGGTGTACTCGTTTTTGGTAGCCGGTTTGAAAGAAATAATCACTGCCCCAAGAAGTGGCATGTGTCTGAGTAGTGCTTGCATGACCACAAATAACGGGGCTTACTGGAAATAGGGAAGGTCTTTCACATTTCCTCATTATACATATTCTACATGGAAAGAAGAGAATACTATGCTAGACAGAGATCAGCTTCAATAATCAGGTCAATGTGTAGGCTTTCTTCCCCTTACCACCCTCCACTAGTGTGTCGGGAGTGACCCTCTTAACAAGAGGGACACTGATCAACATGTGTATGACTATTCTTAGTTCTTCTGTCCCATTTTTACAATTCAGTGCTGACAGATAACTTTTACTGTAAGGTCATACCCTAATTTGACCAGTTTTCTCTGAATTCCATTCTGAAGTGAAAATGCCTCTGGCTTTTAATGCATTATTCTCTACTATTCCAAACCACAAGGGAATGACCCTTGGAAATAGAACTATCTCAAGGGAAAGTATGAAATCAGGCATGAGAATTCTCCTCAGATTCTGGTCTCTTTTTTACAGATGTTCCAGTTCCGGGGAAATAAAGAAAAATAGAGAAAACCTGGGTGGTCCCTGCATTCAGTGTGAGCTATACTGTGGGAAGAACTGGCTGTTTCTAGGGAAGAGTCTCCCCTAGTGTTCCAGTTGTCTAGGGCCTGTGTGCGTAGTGTAAAACTAACCTCACCCAAAGAGAGGTCTGGCCACTGCCTTTGGTCACTGAGAGGTGATCTCTAGGCCCCTGGAAAGTCTTGCCTGACAGAAGGGTCTTTGGCTACTTTAGCCACCAGAGAGCCTAACATGATTTACAGTGGGCATTTTGCACCTTGTATCAGTTGCAACCTCTGGAGGAAACAGGCAGTAGTCTGGTCTCCAGGAGGGCTACAGGCAAAGTCAGCCATGAGGGAGGGCCGTGTGAGACTGAACTCCAATTAAAACTCTGGACACCAGCGGACCCAGAGAGCTGCTCTGATTGACAGTATTCTGTACAAAGCGTCACATACTGTGCCTGGAGGAGGAAATGATGCTAATGGCTCCACAGGGGTGACTGGAAGCTCCACGTCTGGATGTCTCTGGGACGCTGCCCTTTCTATCTCTTCTCTTGGCTGATTTTAATTGCTGCCTTTCCACTACATTCAAACCCTTCCCGAGTTCTATGAGTCTTTCCCTTGAATTATCAAATATGAAGGTGTTCATGGGGCTTCTAAACCTGCAGCCAGTGTCTCAGTGAGCATAGTCTTACAGAGATTTGGATGGTTCTGACTTTGCAGTTTCCTCAACTCACTGCAGGGCAGTTGAAAGAGAGGATGATAAAAGGTGAGGTAAGATTTTAGGTACAATTCATGAGGAGGTCTATGAAATTGGTGAGCTCAGGTCCTACTAAGAAGGGTGAATTTAGGGAAGTCTCTCCCATGTGGTAGGTGAAAAATCAAAAATTAATATGAGAAAATGAAAAAATGGAAACAAAGTCTTTGTAAATAGGGAGGGATGGAGGGGTTGAAGGGAGGGCAGGGGAAGGGGGAAAAATAAGAACCAAGAGAGATTATGTAAAGGTGCAAATTTCCAATGATGAATGTCATTATATTGTATACCTAAAATGTACCAATAAAATGTGAAAACATAAAAAATTGACAGAAATTAAAATCAAGCCCACTTCAAGAATGAGTCTCATTTGAAACCCACTGACAGTCCTGTTTAGAATGGCCTTCAACTCATTGTGACAAGCCTTAGCCTAACAGAGCTAAATATGTTAAAAATGATGACATATGTGGAAAAATCTTGAAGCTCCCACATTTAGTGTGAAATGCCTTATTTCAGAAAAAACTGACCTTAACTGCTAAAAACTGGGTCACAATGGAAAAGTCCAGACTTTCTGTATATTTTCTCCCTTAGATTAGAAAAAAGTCATTTTCTACCACTCTTTTGTACTCAAAACGTTAACTTGATTTGCAATCCAAGTTATCTTTATTTTTTCTCTGTGCCTTCCTAAGCAAGGGACATTTAAGTTAAAAAAAAAATTAAGTGCTAAGAAAAGCATTTCCCAGATTTCAGTATCTCCCTAAATTTCCTATCACTTCCGTGTGTATCTGATTGGCCTGTCCTCCACTCTCCCAAGTCGTGGGTTCAAATTTTTCAGAGTATTTTCAAACGGTGCCTCGGAGTAAGATGAATTTTTCTGTAGTAAAAGTTCAGAGGAACGGTTTTACCAGAGGTGGAAAGGTCGTGCTTTGGGAGCACAATCTGCAGCGTAGGGCACACAGTGGGGTGTGTTAGGCGCAGGGGAGAGGTCAGGGTGGGCATTTTAGGGGCCACCCCCGTGGTGCCGGTCTTGTTCCGTAATGTGGTAGCTGGGCAAGGCCAGGGGACGTTCATTTCCCACCTGGAGTAAGATGGATCCGATGGGATCGCAGTTTTCGGTCCCCTGCGCCATGGCTAGGGGCGGGGAGGGTCACCACGCCGAGGAGACTCGGCCTCCAGGTGCTGAAACTTTCCGCAGGGGCTGGGAGGGGGCTGGTCCCCAGGGCGACACCACGCGCGTCCGGCCCGCTCCACGCCGGGAGCGGAAGGGGGGGGCAGGGGCCGCCTCGTGCTACGCGCGCGCCCTTCGCGGCGCTTCCCCCCCGCGCGCCTGCGACGATGGTACAGCTCAAGGCGGAAGCGGCCCGGATGGCCCCGGCTCGCGGGCGCTGCGATGGCTGCGGGCGTCCCTTGCGCGCTGGTCACCAGCTGCTGTTCCACCTTCGCCGGGGACCAGCTGGTCCAACGTGAGTAGCGAGGCTTCCAGGCCGGCCTCCAGGGCCCCCGAGCCAGGGCTGGCGGCTGTCTCTTCCTTCGGCCTCGCTCTGGGCCTGTTCCCCGCCGCAGGCCCGGCCTCCTCCCCCACGGGGGCGGTGCCGGTCTCCCCAGGTGTCAGCCCGAGCTGCTAAGAGCGTGCTTTTACGCGGCGGCTGCCCTTGAGGACCCCGGAGAGCATGTGAAGTTGCCCCGCACGCCGCTCTGTTGCGCGTGTGCGAGGCGCTCGCATTGCTGTTTTTGTGCTTGTTGTTGCTGTCCCTGCTGCTGAGGTAATGTGTTTCCTGGAAATTCTTGATTAAGACTTGTTAGACGTATCCCCTCCCCTTTGGACAGTAACCCCCCTGTCTTCCACCCGGGACGTGGGCTGTCGCCAATTTTAGTTCTGGGGCGTTACTGTGCCTGTTACTTTTCCTTTCTACCCACAGTGCGGCTGTCAAACTAAGTAACTTTTTTTGGTCTTGCTCCCTAAGCGTGCACTGTGCCACTAAGATACACCCCAGCCCCAGACTAAGTAACTCTTAAACCTTAGCCATTGAAAACAGTGTAGTAGAGAGCAACTAAGTCATAGGCCAACTCATAAACTAAAGAGCTCTGTGAAGTCTTGCAACTCAAGACTTGTGTTTTAAAGATAATGGCTTTGACTCATAGCTTTTAGCTGTGCGACTGTGGGGAAGTCACTTAACCTCTGCTCTTCCGTTCTCCTATCTGTAAAATAAGGATACTTTTCATTAGATTCTGCTTACTGCAGAGGCAGGCACATAGCCTTCCTTAAGTGTTAAGGCATTATTATTGAATCACATCATCTCCCTGGCCCTGGTTCCTAATCCGTAGAATAGAGCATATGAACAGGTATTTTGAGGGACAGGTGATGTGAATTTGAAAGCAGTTTGTAAACAATACAATTGTAATTCTTTGCTATACCTGTTCAATGAAAAGATTACACAAGATATCCCTCTGGCACAAATATTCCATGATTTAGTTATCTCTGGTTACTTAGAAAGCAATCTTCCTTGCTTGGCTAAAAATTTAAATACAGCGCTTACTACTGGGTAGCTAATTGCTCTAATTTCGCAATTTCCTAACCTCGGAGCAGTGTACCTTCTTTTCCTTCCTTTCTCCCTCTCTGCCTCTGCCTCCCCTCTCCTTTCCTTCCCCTTTTTATTACTTCATTGTAAAGCAAGTGCATACTCGTTTAAAAATTTAGCATATGGAGAAAAGAAAATGTTAGCTACCTTATCATCCAAATACAAATACTGCTAACATTTCTGTGCATTTCTTTTCCAGCCTTTTTCCTAATGTATAGGTTTGGTTTTTATCATCCCCTCCCCACACCTAGTATGAGGATCAAACCCATCCCCCAACCTTTTTTTATTTTGAAACAAGACTAGTTGCTGAGTCACTAAGGTAGGACTTGGATTTGTGATCCTCCTGCCTCAGCCTCCCAAGTGCGGGGAAGATATATGTGTGCCACTACACCTGACTACAATATATAGGTTTTTAAAAAAGAAATAATTGTAATTACATTTCATACATAGTTTTTATTGTGGCGTGTGTGGGGGGGGGTGTGCTGGAGACCCAACCCAAAGCCTTGTGCTTACTGGGCAAGTGCCCTGACACTGAAGTACACCCCCAGAGCCTTAAATTATATTTTTTAAGTCAGGTTAATGAGTTACAAGTTTATGAACAGTTCCATGGGATTTTTTGTTTATTTTTTGTTGTTGTTTCTTTGTTCCCCGGGATTCCAACCAAACCCTGGACCCTATACATGCTGGGCAGTTGCTCTACTACTGAGAACACCCCCTGCCATCCTGTATCTTGATATTTTTAACAATACATAAAAATTAGTTTCCTTTATATGTATCATCTAGTGAATATACTAGAATTTGCTCAAGATTCTTGGTTTGTTTCCAAATGGCCTATGTACATTTGGATTCCCATTAATGATATATGGAAGTGCTCTCAAAGACAGTTTCAGAATGATAAGTACAGTGTTCTTTTGGCCACTGTGCTCTGTTATATGCTTTAAAAATCAAAATTGGCAAACGTGGACCCTGCCTGAAGGAGCTGGTTACTTCTAGTTGACAGATAGTAACATTGCGCAGTACTGCATTACTGAAGGGAAAATTCTGTGAAATCCATTTTATTTCTGTATGTGAAATGTCTTAAATAACTGCAATTCATGTTGAAATTGATGATCTTTCCTTTGTGATACCATTAATGATACGTAATGATAAATAAAATTGGAACGGTTAGTGAACAGATTATTTGAGTAAGGAAAGACGGCTCATCATTTCTTCCAAGGTTATAAGGAGGGTAGCAGTAGATAGCATTAGAATGAAGTATTTACATAGCATTCACTGTTTTACCAAAATTAAAAGTTGAATTAGTCATGAGTCGAGTTTAATTTTGCGATAAAAGATGACTCTACCCTATAACTTCAATCAAGTGTCCAGTAGTTAATTTGCCCACAGGAGAGTTTTGGATCAACCCTGATATCCCTGTTGGGGAAGTTTGGTTCCCATGCCATGCATCAGGAAGAGGAACCTTATGGGATTCCCCATTTCTCTTTCTTTCCGCATTCAATCCATTTTAATGCTTTTAACCAACAGTGGGAAATATTTCATAACCTAATAACCACGTTTGTTAGAAATATACTTCAGAATCAGTGATTTCTGCTGTGGATAAAGTGCATGTATGGACTTTGGAGAAACATCTTTTTTCTTTGTTGCCCTGTGGGTTTATTTGAAGTGTTCTGGCTAGAGGTCCTACAGCAGATAAGAGAAGCGTTACTCCCATACAGTGTAGACTTTAAAGAGAAATGAAGCTTAAGATGCTTGAGGAGCTTGTGCAAGGTTATATACAATGTGAGAGCAATGGTCTAAACCCCAGGACCAGAGCGCTTTCCACTGCATATGTTTTATGAACATTTTACTTTTATCTTGGAAAAGTGTACAGTAGTCTGGTAAGTATTAAATACAGAGATAGTCTCCGTTCCAATTATTGCAGCTAAAATGATGAGTAAGATCTATTCCTGCCCTAAAGAGAAATGTAATGAAAATGTATACGCCATCTGTGAGAATATTAAAATGTAGATACCTAAGTCTCAGTATTGTACTTCTACTTGCATGGAAAGAACTTTAGATAGGAAGTCCCTGGAGACTTGTTTGGTTTTAAAGTGTGTAATGCTAAGTCAGGAACTGTAGGCCATTCAGTTTCTACGTCTGAACAAATACCTGGAACATCTGGAGCAAAATTCTTTCAGTGAAATTTAGGAATTTGCAGATCTTCTAGTAGTAACAGACATTTACATGTACCTCAGTACTCTGCAAACGTGTTTGCACACCATTTAGTTTGGTGCTCTGCTCCCATGAAGTCAGGTTATCCCATTTTCTGGGTGAAACTGTGACTTGGAAGTACAAGGGGACTTGCCAAAGTGTGCAGGGCTGGGTCCTGTATTCAGATTCAGGATTTGGGTGCATGGGACATAGGAATGGACTGTTTGGGAAGGCCATAGTTTTCAGTACTATTTCATGTCAGGTGGTGGCTAAGAAGGTTTGAAAATATGCTTTCATTACCATTTGGGAGAGTTAAATCTTAATTCTGGAGAGGGAAAAGCATAACTTTGCCCAGAGGACCTATATTAGAGTATTATTCAGTATATTGGGAAAAGTTTTCAATTAGCAGTAATCGTGCCTCAGATAAACCTCATTGGCTACGATATTGCCACTGAGTAAAGCTCAATATATTAAATATATATAATGAACCATATACACATGTATATCACAATATATACATATATTTTTTAAAGCATTATGCAGCTTTATAGTCTTTTACAATGTCTGAATTTTTACTTTTTTGATTGAGGGAACTCAAAGTAGAAACATTATTTATTAGTCACTCCTGTGTAGGATTTACATTAAAAATAAAAGATTGCTTCAGATCATCTCTTAACATCCTGTCTACATGTAACATTCTATGTGGTTATGTTAATTTCTTATTTTTATGATAGCTTGTACAATGCTTCTTAATTTGACTCTGGCATTCTTAGTTTTTTTGTATGTTATGTAAAACGTGTGTGTGGGGGGGTGTCTTAATCCTTTAAGGTTTTGGGAGACACATGACTTGTAGAGTAGGAAATTTAACTTTTTGTGTTTGGAATTTCTAAGCGTTTGCCTATAGAAATAACCTACTGGTCCTCGGGTTTCTAAACTGCAGAACCAGAAAGCTCAATTATGTGATGGACAAATAAATGAGGTTTTGGGAATGACACAGGCAGAGCTAGCCATCATTTATGAAATCCCTTCTTTGGAAAACATGGCTTCTTCTGCAAGACTGGGGCTTTGTTTCTAGGTCTGTCAGACTCCTCATACTTAAAAAAGGCTCTCAAGGTCACTGACTGAGTAGAACATTTTCATTTCAAAGGTAGAGGATTTTGTACGGGTCAGCCAACATTGTCTAACAATAGAATAGGGACAAGAGCTTGATTTTTCTGCAGCCTCCAGAGGTATTCTGAATGGAGCCTTTTGGCCTGTTCCGGGAATAAGTACTAGTTTTTTGCTTAAGTAAAGTTGCTCATTTTGTTGTGGTGGGAGGAATCTGCGTATAATTTCATTCAAATACATAGACATATATACATCTGAGTCTGTATATTCTGCAATAGATGGAAAAGGGATCAGGCCAACGAGATCTCCCAGAGGGCCTGGAGTTGTCATCACAGTTATTCAGTAGGTGGTCAGACTAAAGTGGTGTTTTCTACTGGTCATAAGGGTAGGGGAAATTAGATTTGTTTTTAGCTATGATTATTAATATATTTTAAGATTTTCAGTTAACATTAGGGCTTAAGGACTGGGGATTTAGCTCAGTGGTTCTGCAGCCTGCTCAAGGTCCTGAGTTTGATCCCCGGTACCAAAAAAAAAAAGGAACTAACATTAGGGCTTAAGATTTTATGTTTATTAAAAGAGGGATGTTCAGTCATCAACTTAAGGAGAAGGGAGAGCTTTAAAGACAAGTTCTTTACCTCTCTAGACCCAGAGAGACTGTTGTGTTTCATTGTAGGCTTGTGTGTGTGTGAACTTAAAGCTCAGAGAAGCTGTGCATCCCCAAAGTCGTTCAGCTCATCAAAGTTGGGGAGCCAAGATTCAATTCTAGTTGTCTGCATGTCAGACACGATCAACTTTGGGGCAGTCAGAACTGTATATTCACAATGGAGGTAGAGATAGGAGAAATTGCAATATAAGATTTTACTGCTAAAATGAAAACTTCTACAGTTCTCAAAATAAGTTTACACTTACTCTTTCATGGTGGAGCCTTTGTAGATGAAATGCAATACATAATAATTGAACATCTCTATTGTCGTTCAGTTTGTTTCCCTGCTTGTGGAACAGAGAATTTGATTTTTTGCATGAAATTTTAGACTGATTTTTAAAGATACTTTTGAGCGAAATAATTCAAAGTGTTGCCCTTCCAATAACTAGGTGAGGCATGCACTTTGGAGAGTAGGAGGAAAAATACCAGTGGAACTATATTATGGATCAGCCTTAAGTTGCATGAAGCCACTTACTATACACAGAGAATTGTAGCATTTTGGAAGATTCACAGCATGTCTAGACTCAGACCTTTATTTCTGGGCCATCTAACTGCTTGTTTTTATGGGGCAAGAGGTAAAAACATCTAGAAAGTATTCAGTCCTCATTTGGTTTAAATAACTTTCTGTTTTTCACCCCGTATAATTCTTCAGCAAATAATGACACTCAATAAATAATGAAATCTGATATAAAGTCATTTTTATAAGGTTAAAGTATGAAAATTGTTTTAAATGTATCTGGCACAAATGATAATTTGGACATGAGATTGTATTTGTGTTGGAGCCAGTGCGCACCGATACCACAATACATCTCTAATAATTATTTATCCAGGAAGCAAGATTGACGTAGGTTAAGGCAGGTGGACCAGGACAGTTGTGAAACTCTTAAGGAGCCTTTGTTGATGTTTTAGACTCAGTAACAACCTCTTTAGGGTTTAATTTTCCATGCAGACCTGATGGCTGGTTCTACACAGAGTTGGAGAAAAATATCACCATGCTTGGATCAAAATTGGTCTGCTCCGAGCAGGAAAATGTGTGATCATCTGGTAAGAAGCAGCACCATGATGCCAGTAGAGCAGTTGTGTTCTGTCTGAATTCTGCCAGGGCTGTGCCAGACTTTTTTTGGGGAAAAAAATTGAACAGAGTTCTATCCTCTTTGTAGCTTCTGACAGTAACAAGTTCATGACGGGGTCGTACATGCGTGACCGTCCCACTGGGTGTCTTACACCACCTGATGTGACTGTCCCATGCCACCCAAAGAAACGCTGGTGGTGTTGAGCCAGTTGAACATAACTCCTCAGGTATTTACTGAGTGTCTTTGCAGGAGCCCTCCATTGTGCCAAGTACCTGAAACATGTGCCCCAGGCCCCTGCACCTTCAGTAAAATCAGCAGACAAGCCACACAATTGGCTCATCTTACTGACTGGGGAATAATGTAAATTCAGTAGAATCCACCTGTTCTGAGCGTTCATTGATACTTAATATTTTTAACAGAGTTGCATCACCACAGTCACGGTGTAATGTTAGAGCATTCCTGTCATCCCAGAAGGAAACTTGGTTATTGGCATTACTCCTCCTTCCCACCCCTGGCTCTCAGCAGTTACTAATGTTCTTTCTGTCTTTATAGTACTTTCTGTATTGTTTCCTTTTTCTGGGCTGTTTGTTTGCTTGTTTGTCTTTTGAGACAGGGTCTCTATGCAGTTCAGGCTTGAACGCACTGTGTAGCCCAGGCTAGCCTCAAACTGTAATTCCCCTACCTCAGCCTCCTGAGTGCTAGGATTATAGGTATGCACCACCACGCCTGGCTTTCTGGAGATTTTATATAAATGGAATCATATAAGATGAGGTCTTTTGTGTCTAGCTTCTTTCACTTTCATATTTTTGAGGTTCATCTGTAACATGTACTTCATATTCCTTTGTATGGATAACTACCACATTGTGTTTATCCATTCAGCCCTTGGTGGATATTTGGATTGTTTCTACACTTCAGCTCTTGTGAATAATCTGACATGAACATTCTTGTACAACTTTTTGTGTGCACATGTTTTTGTTTCTGTTGGGTAGATGCCTAGGAGTGGGATTGTTGGGTCGTATGGTAAGTTTATATTTAAATCTTAAGAAACTGCCGTGCTGTCTTTTAGAGTAGCCGCACCATTTCACGTTTCTACAGTAGTGTAGTGAAACGTGCTGATAACGGAGTATTATTATTGTCTGTATTTGTGATGATAATGTCTATAACAACGAAATGTCTATAACAACGGAATGTTGTTATTGTCTATATTTGTGATGATAAACATTCCAGTGGATACGAAGTATCTCATTGTGGTTTTGACTTGTGTTTCCCTAAAGATATTAAGAATTTTTTGAATGCATACAGTCCATGTATCTTCTTGATGGAACATCTATTCAGTGTTCTTATTAATTATAAGAGTTCTTTATATATTCTTACAGATCCGTTATAGATATATAATTTTCAAATATCTTATTCCAATTCCATAGCTTGTCAATTTCTTGGTGGTGTCTCTTGAAACGCAAAGGTTTTTAATTTTTTTGGTACCAGGGATTGAACTTGGGACCTTGAACTTTCGAGGAAGGCGCCAGAACCACTGAGCTAAATCTCCAGCCCAAATATTTTTAATTTTGATAAAGTCCGATTTATCAACGACTGTCTATCGCCCAGTGATGATTTTACTTTTTTTTTTAGATAGGGTCTCACTATGTAGTCCAGGCTGGCCTGAAACTGATGGCAATCCTGCCTCAGCTTCCTGAGTGCTAGGATTACAGGTGTGCATCACCATGCCCAGCTTTTCTTGAAGGCCTTTTGGATATTAGGACTTGTATTTGTTAGCGTTATTGACATTATCCAGTGGGCCAAACTTATTTTCATTCTTTGAGTACAGAGGCTACAGAACAAATTCATTAAACTTACTCTGTTTTATATATATATATATATGTATATATATATGTGTGTGTATATATATATGTGTGTGTGTGTGTGTGTGTGTGTGTGTGTATATATATATATATATATATATATTTTTTTTTTTTTTTTTTTTTTTTGGTACCAGGGATCGAACTTGGGTCCTTGGGCTTGCGCAGCAGGCAGCAAAACCACTGAGCTAAATCCCTGGCCCTCTGTTTTATATATTCATCTTGGACATGTTTGTCGTTTTCTTGTTCCCCCTCCTCTTCCTATTGTCATCATCGTTGTCCTCTTCCTCCTTCTCCTGCCTTTCCTCCTCCTCCTCTTCCTCCTTTTTTAGTATTGGGGATTGAACCCAAGGCCTTCACACTGAGCTGCATCTCCAGCCTGTTTTTTATTGTTTATTTTGAGGCATGGTCTCACTGAGTTGGCCAGGCTGGGCTTGAACTTGGGATCCTCCTGCCTCAGCCTCCCAGAGTGCTGGGATTACAGACATGCACCACCATGCCTTGCTCATATATGTCTTCTTTCAGAGTAAATTAGCATCTGCCCCTGATAGATACTGTTGTCATCCTAAGTAGACATATTTTCATCTTATAGTTGTCCTGTATAGGTTTTATTTTTTCTTTTTCCAAAAAACTGACATTCATGATTTTCAAAGCAAGAAAAATTAATTGCCAGATAATTTTTGTAGTTAATAGTCAAAGAATGCATGATTCATAGATTTTTATCAGATGCGAGTGGAAGACATTTGTGTCTGGGGTGGGACGTTATGGTGCCAGCTGTAATGACTGGCTTCAGTTCTGTGAGAAATAAACCAATTTTCCATTCTAGAATTTTTCTTTTGTTTCATGAAGATTAAGCTAAGTCAGTTCCATAAGGTTTCTTTCCTTAGATCAGGGCTTCACAGCTTCTGCACTGTTGATATTTTGAGGCAGCTCCCCCTTGATCTGTGGGTGTCCTGTGTATCATGGGGTGTTCAGCAGGACCCCTGGGCTCCTTTCCCCAGATGCCAGGAGCATCTCCCTGCTTGTAAGAACGAGCAGAAGTCTATAAATGTTGATGTATGTCATTGTGGGGGGCAAAATGATGTCCCCAAAGAGACCCCTGCTTTAATGTGTATGTACTGTATGTAGAACACAAGTTTTTAAAAATTAGCATTTAAAAATTTTTATTAGTACATGTTTACAGTGCATAATGATTACATTCATTGTGGGGAGTCAGTACATGTACATAACTCATCTTAATTCTTCTTTCATCTCCTTCCCCTCCTCTCCCTCCCTCTCCCTCCCTCTCTTGGTTCTCTTCCCACTTGCAAAAGATCTAGCTTCCTATTTTCTATTATCTATCTTTTATTTTGCTCCTTATTTATATTTTGGGTTTCTCATATCAGAAATCATGTGATATTTCAGCGTGTGTATCTGAATTATTTTACTTAATAGTATGGTCTCAAGGTCCATCCATTTTCCTACAAATGACTCAAGTTTATCTTTCGTGGCAGAGTAGTACTCTATTCTATATAAATACCACATTTTCTTTATCCATTTATCTGTTGATGAACATACAGGATGCTTCCAAGATTTAGCTATTATGAATTGAGCTACTGTAAACATGAGTATGGATGTATCACTATAATGTGATGTCTTTAATTCTTTTGGCAAGATACCTGGAAGGGGAATAGCTGGATTGAATGGAATTTCTATTTTTAGATTTTTTTGAAGCATTTGCATGCTGATTTCCATAGTGGTTGTACTAGTTTACATTCCTACCAACAATGTAGAACCCACCCCATCCCCTTAGCCTTGCTAGCATTTGTTGTTACTTGATTTCTTGATGATAGCTATTCTTTCTGGAGTAAGATGGAATCTCAGTGTTGTTTTAATTTACATTTCTCTAATGGCCAGAGATGTTGCATATTTTTTAATGTATAGTATTTATTGGCCATTTGTGCTTATGTGAAGTGTCTGTTCATTTCAGTTGCTAATTTTTGATTGGATCTTTTTTTTTGGTATTGGGGATCGAACTCAGGTCCTTGCACTTGTGCAGCAGGCAGCAAAACCACTGAGCTAAATCCCCGGCCCTGATTGGATCTTTTATTTGGGAGCATCTAATATTTTTTTGAGTTTTTTATATATTCTAGATATTAGTCCTCGGTCTGAGAAATCTCTGGCAAAATTTTTTTTCATTCTGTAGATTTTCTCATCGGTCTGTTGGTTGTGTTTTGCTGTATAGAAGCTTTTCAAATTTAATATGATTTCATTTATTCTTGATGTTATCACTTCTTGTGCAGTTGGGGTTCTGTTCAGGAATTCTTGCCTATCCCTATGTCTTTCAAGAATTTTATCTATTTTTTTCTTTCAGCAGATTTTTTTTTTTTTTCTTTTGGTAATGGGGCTCAAACTCGGGTCCTTGTGCTTGCAAGGCAGACGTTGGAACCACTGAGCTAAATCCCTAGCCCCTGATTGTGTTTTAATATGTAGGCCTTTGATCCATTTTGATTTTAGTTTAGCAGTGGGCCTAATTTTAACATTCTGCATGTAGACAGCCAGTTTTCCAGCCCCATTTGTTAACTTGGCTGTCTTCCATCTTATATTTTTGTTCCCTTTGTCAGAGATCAGATGACTGAATGTACCTGGGCTCTTTCTGCATCCTCTGTTCTGTTCATTGATCCAAATGTCTTTTTGTTTCAGTACCATGCTGTTTTTAATCACTGTAGCTTTGTTATATAACTTGAAACCCAGGATTGTGATACCTCCTGCTCTGCTCTTGCTACTCAGGATTGCTTTTGCTATTCTGGGTCTTTTCTGGTTTTTTTATGAAGTTTAGGATTGTAGAACACAATTTTGAACTATGCTAAAATGGAATTCAGAGAAGTCTTCTTTCCCAAAAAATATGAGTAGGGATTGTCCATGAGCTGTGTCACTGGGATTAATAGAGTGGTCTTTGCATGCAGCCTGTAAAATTTAGAAGCTAATGATTCCTGCTTGGCCCTCATTAAAAACAAAACAAAACAACAACAACAAAAACTGTATTGTCTCTTCCATTCCTGCCCTTTTTTTTTTTTTTTGGTACTGGGGATCGAACTCAGGTCCTTGCGCTTCCACAGCAAGCAGCGGAACCACTGAGCTAAATCCCCGGCCCTCCTGCCCTTTTTTTAAAAAGCAAGGTTGCACTTTTATTAAAGGTATTAATTGTAGGAAGAGAAATATGCTCTGCAGAGTAAGTGTAAATAAGTGGACCCATTATTGGTTTGGGCCAATTAAAGTAGATAAAGAAGTAGACTACAGGGTGAAAGCAGCCACTGTGAAAGAGAGCACGGTAGCAAAAGCTTAATTAATGGTGAGGGCTGGGGATTTAGCTCAGTGGTTCCACCACCTGCCTCGAAAGGGCAAGGTCCTGAGTTCGATCCCCGGTACCAAAAAAGAAAAAGCTTAATGGTGACTCTGTTTTGTGTTCCCCAGTCCTCAGGCTGATGTCGGATCTAGGCCATCGTATCAAAAACCTGCTTGATTTCTCTTGAAAAGTGAAGATAGCACTTTCTGATTGGCCCAAGTGCAGGGCTTGGAGTCATGTGTCGTGGATCTCTGTGATTAAGAGGTCATGCTCACTTTGCCCAGCTGCTTTACCATGCCCTAATCTCCTGCCTCACTGCTCCTCCATAAATCCCCATAATGTGTTATTGGGTGCTAAGAGTGCAGGGGTCTCTGTGTTCATATGGCTACTTACAACTGAAGGGGGCTGTAGGCCCTACTTCCTGGAGATTAGGTGTTCTCCAACCACATTGGGTGTTGTGGCTCACTGGCTGGGTAGAAAAGAAAAAAAAAAAACCTGTCAGAAGGCAATGAGAAAGGAGCCAGCGCCTATATGTGCAGAACTGTTGAGCTGAGGGTTCAATGGGAGAAAATTCAGTGAATTTGTCAGGAGAGTGTGGGTTGTGGTCTAGATCACCATGTGAAGCCTTGAATGGATAAACTGTACTACTACATTGGGTATGCAGATCCCACATACAAGAAGGAACAGGTCAGAATATTTCCTAGTTTGTCAAAGGAGTCTATTATAACAGATCTAGCAATTGGAGATTTCCACGCTTCCTGTGGAGGAGAAAATATGAGAAAGAGGGATATAAATAAGATAGACTGCTAAGAGCCTGAGAGCCAGCCCTAGCAGGATTCCCCGGCATCATGGATCCAATTGAAAACAGGAGTCCTGGTACAGTGCCCTTGTGAGCAGTGTGGATTAGGGGTCATTAGTGACTGACTACTTGTCTGCACTTGAAGCAGTCCTGGAGTCTTGATTTTCAGAGGTGCCTCTGGTCTACAAAGGTCCACAGGGGTAGCTTTCTTCTTTTGGGTGGGCTTTTTTCTCAGACTCCTGCCAGCTTCTTTATATTCTTGTTTGTATGTCTGTCCTTCATTGTGTTGTGAGGTTTTCTAAAAGCAGGCAAAGACACACACATACACACACACACAGAGTTACTGCTTTTTGGAGACAAGGTCTGGCTATGTATGTAGCCCAGGCTGATCTTGAACTTATGGTCCTTCTGCCTCAGCCTCCTGAGTGCTGGGATCAAAGACCTCCCCACCCCCACACCCCATCAACACACCTACTTATTGTAAAACGAAGCTGTGGTGATCAGTTCCAGATGGCTGCTGGGAGAAAGTGAATTTGAGGAAAAGGAAGACTGGGTTGAGATTTCCTCTGCTTTCAACTTTTAGAACTTTTCCACTGTGGTCTAACAGCCCCAGAGCATTTGGAGTCTGAATGTAGAGAATGACCTGGGAGAAGGGGTGTTCGGGGAGAGGTAAAGAGGCGGTGTCGGCAAAGCCGCATCTCTATACTGTTGATAAAGTGGTGGTCGTTACTTTCCCTCTTCCCTGGGTGCCTTAATGTGGCCCGGGCACTGGCCTGTTGCATAGAAACAGATGCCACAGGGAGGCGCACCAGCAGGGTGCAGTGCAGCTACTCGCGAGCCCAGAGAGGGATTTTCTGACATTTGTGTGCACAGAGCCCCACCTCTACCACTGCAGTTTTAGCCTTTAAATGCCACCTAGGCAGCCAGGGCCCTTGACATGGTGGCACTGTGGTTGGCTGTCAGCATGTGGGGAGACATCTGTTAGTTAATAACTGCCACACATACATGACAGGGCAGGACCCCCATATGACATTCTCATGAAATTATGGCTAGGAATTACAACTGGTTGCAACAGTATGGACCCATTATGGTTTTTAAAGGCCTTTTACCTTGCTCGTTAATGAAAACCCTGGCTTTGGTGTTTTGCCCAAGTCACATTTTACTCAGTTCTTGTCTTTGTCTTTTATAATGGCTACTTTCCCCTTTAGCTGATGTCAGACTGCTGCCTCCCATAATTTTCCTGATTGCTCTCTCTCCTGTCTCAGTGTGTGCCTTACCATTGGAAAGGGGGACTTGGGGAAGGCATATTCCGGGGTGGTCGGGGCTGGAACAGGGGCCTGAGGTGGTTCACTGCTAATTGTGTGCTTTTCGCTCCCTCTCCAGAGGTCCAGGACACACACACACACACACACACTCTCTCACACTCTCACACTCCCGTGCTGCCACACACCGAGAAATGGAGTCAGGAAGAAGGAAATGCACATTGTCTCGGGGGCCCACTCTTTCCTCGGTGCCTGCACTTTCTTATGTGATTTCACTGAATCAAAAACCACTTGAGCATTTTTGTCTCCATGTGAGGGTGTGAAGCAGAGAGGTCCTTATGGCCAAGGTCTTGCTTGCCAAGGCCCATCGTTGAGACACACGTCTGTCTGACCCTGGCATGTGGCTGCTCTGCGGGCCATGGCTCTGCAGGCCATGGCTCTGAGGCGGTGGTCTGTTCTGTTCTGGCCAGAGTGGCCTTCTGAGGGGAGGCAGAGCAGCTGGGACTCGGCAAATGCATGCCCGCGGGTGAGAGGTTGTGCTGTGTGGCTGAGGGCAATTTCAGTTTGAGGAAGATGACCTTGGGCATAGAAAATACGATTTAACTGCTGCACGACTTCACAAAGGAGATCATGATCAGTTAAGTGTACATTAATGCTTTTGGAAGCAGAAGTGTACTTAATTATTCTATCACTAAAGGAGATGTCGGTACTCTAAAACACAGGATCCATGTGCTTGTTTGGAATGTGCTTACTTTGTCGTTTTTTGGCTGAGGTGGGCTGGTAAAGGGGGATGGATACGTACACCATGTTTGTATAAAAAATGGAGATTTGGGGGTGTTTGTATCTAAAGGTGGATATTTGTGGTGTTTGGAGAATACTTGAATACTTGAACTTTAATCTTCCTAATTCATGCTAAGAAGAATGATCACCCCATTGATTCTGAACCCTAGAAAGCTGCCTCTTTTCTTTGATTTGGTTGCAAATGGACACCTTCTCTGAGAGAGGACAGATGGGAGCAGCACAGGCTGACCAGGAGGAGAAGGGAGATGTTGGGCCACTGAACTGAAATGCTGCTTTGGATTCAGATGTCTTCAGCCTTTCTTTTCAATAACTGTCCTGTGGGGTGATATGGGAAATAAATTCACCAAGGAAGTGAAAAAGTAAATAGACTTGATGTCCACATAAGAACAGTTTCTCTAGTGGGGAAAGGGGTTTTTGTCCCTTTCTTTGGGGGGGGGTGGTATACTTGGACTTGAAGCTGGGGGAAAGGTTTAGGCTGTAACTGGAACTGGGTCAACATTGTAACTCCTGTGTAAAAGCACTACAAATTAACTATTTTATGCTGTGAAACCAAGTGTGTAATAACAGACCTGGCAATTAATCACCTCGTATTTGTCTCTTAGAAAATTATGTACTACAGCTCCACCAGGTGGCTGCCAGCTCTGAGAGTGAGACAGGCTGACATTGACGGGGAGGAGGGCAAAGCTGCTTTTGAATCTGTACTTGTCCAGGTTGATGACATCAAAATTCAGTCTAGAGAAGGGCAGAGATGGGAGACCACTGCAGCGTTTTTCTGTATTTATTGATTGGTACCAGGGATGGAACTTTATTTATTTATTTATTTGTTTGTTTGTTTGTTTATTTATTTGGGGATTTTCTAAGTCTTACCTGGCAACAAACACCAATAAGAAAAAAACTCTAAAACTCTGTATGACTCACCTTAAACAGTTTTCTAATGGGTTAATTGTCCTGCAGGTTCGTGTATAATGGCACCCTAGTTCTGACTGTTGTTTTTAGTGTTTCTAAAAAGGGCAGAGGATACCGTAGACCCCAGGGTTGGCTTGGGCTTATGACTGTCAGACCCTTGCATGTGATCTAGCTCAGATGCTGCTGGTGGAGCATCGTGGGAAAGTAGCAAAGATGTTGTGACCTGATTTGGCTCTAGGCTCTGCTCCTTTTGCAAGTGGCTTTTTTTTTTCTGGCCATCAGTTTTCTCATCTGTGAAAGAGTTATACTCCCTGATCTCAAAACTCTCAGCCATTTGCACAAGCATTTGGTGATTTTGTTTTAATTTGATGAAGAATAAACTTGTTGTTAAGCATTTGAAGCCAAATAGAAAAGATGAAGGAGGAAAGCTAATTTTAGCACAGGCATTTACATTTTTACAATTAAATTCTACATTAAGATATTGATGCTAAGAACTGAAACAAGACGGTCTTCACTCTTCTCTCCCTGGTTCTAATATGGCACAGATGTGATAATAAAGACCATATGCAGCCTCACTGAAAGTATAGACATAAAATGTTAAAAAGGAAAAAAACCAGATAAGTGAATTGAGCTATCAACTTGTTTTAGGCAGCACAGAGAATAAAACAAAACAAAACGTATCCAGCTACTAAGATGTGAAATTCATTTTCCTAATTCTTTGGTCCTATTCCCCTCTGGGTTTAGAGAAAGAAGAAATAGCTGAATTTTTTTCTGTTTGGTTTCCTTTTACTTTTTATTTACTCATTTTTAAAAGCTTTATTAAAATACAATTCACCTGTCATGCAATTTACCCATTAATGTGTAGGAGCAGTGACTCTTAGTACAGTACTGAGAGCTGTGTGGCCTTCACGCGGTCTGATTGTCACCCAGAAACTTTAACCACTGATAGGCAGTCTCCCTGCCCCTCCTCCCACCTCAGCTCCTCCCCATCCCTAGCCCCAGGCAACTCTTTATTTTCCCTTCCTTCTATCTACTGGTAACTGTATATCCATGGACCCCACATCTCCCTCCCCTCCTTCACCACCCCAGCTTCCAGCGACTGCCACTTCTATAAGATCACGTTTTGTAGATCACACACATGAATGAGATCACATAATTCTTGTCTTTTTGTGCCTGACTGACTTTACTTAATTTTAACATAATGTTCTCCCAGTTCATCTGCATTGTCACAAATGACAGACTTTTATTCCTTTTTATGATTGAATAGTATTCCACTGTGTGTATATGTAATACATGTATTACATGTATTAAGTAGCTTTATGTGTTCAGTATATATCTTAATCATGCAAAAATTAAATATTATATAAAAGTGATCTTTTTTTTGTACCAGGGATCAAACTTAGAACCTTGTGCTTGCAAGGCAGGCAGCGCCACCACTCAGCTAAATCCCTGGCCCAAAAGTGACATTTTAAGAGTGCTGAGTGACATTGTTTCCTTATTCTAAATGTCCATAAAATAAACCATCCTTAATACAAATATTTAAAATTGTGGTAAGTATATGCTATGTTAATTGATTTTATTTTTCACACTAGTTGAAGACACTAATTTGAAAAAAAAGGATAACCAAAATTTGATTCCAATTTTTACCTATATAGTCTGTTTAGGAAGTAACAAGAACTGATTATGGCAATGGTAGGAATATTAGTCCCTTGGCCTTTGTACTTTGCCTTGTAATAATAAGTGAATTTGATGTTCTTTGTGTTTCCCCCCTTTAAAAAAGTAGTAAATTCATCATTTAAAAATGAAGACTGATTTCATATATGGTGGTTCTTCCCACCATTTGTTTGCTACTCTTCTTGGTTTAGTTTGCCTTCTTCCGGTCTGCTGGACGCGGTGTGCACTGTGGTGTGTGTGCCGGAGTGTGTGGGTGTTGCTCTGCTTCAGGTGTGGAGGGTAGCCTGCAGTGTAAGGTAGACTTTGATCTGGGAGTTGGCTTTTTGTGTGTGACACATTTACATGAAAACAGAACCTTTGATTTTAACAACTCATTTGTTCTTCCTGCTGAATTCCCGCCTGAATTCATTGTAATGCTCCATGAGGAACACTGTTGCTGGTTGCTACGGAATTGATTGACATTAAATAAAAGATTATGACTTCGGGTAGAAATTAAGCAGCAAGAACTAATTTCTTAAAGAGAGAGGATAAGGGATCAGAGTTTCAAATGTGGGCACAGACCTGTTCATTTAAGAGTAACAATTCTGGTTTTGGTAAAAAATTTTGAAAACATTCATTTCACAGCATGATCTTATATCAAATAAAAAACCTCAAATGTATTTTAAATTTATTTTTTGTTAAAAGAGGGCATTCCAGTTTTTCTTTTTCTTTTTTTGCTACCGGAGATTGAACTCGGGTCCTTGCACTTGGAAGGCAGGCCGCGTCAGTTTTTCATTTTTCAGAAATGCACATGCACATTCAGACTTTGTATGTTATACCTGCGTTATTCTTAGCAGTCTTCCAGACTAAATAATTTCCCCATATCTTTATCAAGCAGAAATGATGGCAGCTTTCCAAATGTACAGTATAATCTTAGTTTTGGAATTTAAAATTCAACTTCTAGTTTTCAGTGTACTACGAATTATGAATTTGAGGCATATTTTATATGTTTGTCTTAAATACACTGAAAAGGAGGTTTTGACTATTTTTCTATATTCTTCTGATAACTGCAGTAATGACGTGTCATTTTGCTCCTCTGAGCTCATTTTCCACATCTCTATGAAATGGAGGGCCTAGGTGGGAGTCTGGGCAGAACAGTATCTGATGTCTGTTCCAGTTCTAAGCCTTGTATGACACGAGGGAGCAGGACGCTTTGGTGGTCTCACGGCCACATCTGCTCATCACTGACATATCTGCTACTGTGAAGGTTTCCTGTTATCCCCATGCTGCATATGGCTTTCTGAAGGCTTTAGCTATAATCTAAAACATTTAATTTGCTTGGCTTTTATACATTTAACATTTATTTGCCAGCAGTGACTTAGTCAAGCAGGAATTTGGGTTGGCTTTCAAAGACTGAACAAGTCTGAATATAAATGGAATTGAGGTCATTTGTCAGTATCTATTCTTTTATTTCATTAATTGAATTAATGTCTAAGCACTTAGCCTGAGGAATGTATAAGCTCTTCTATTTTATTAATGGTTTTGGCTTAATCCTATCTTTTAGCATGAAATAAGTACGAAATAGAAATTCTTGAAGATTCTTATAATCCTCCACCTCCCATGAAGTACTTAAGCAAAAGAATGAATGCACCTACCATTCTTTCTCCTCTACTCCGTCTTTTCTTTCTTTCTCCCCCCCCCCCGCCCGCCATACCCAACTCAGGAAATTGCACTTGCCAGGCAGTTACTGTGCCACTGAGCTACATCCCAGCCCTCTACTCATTCTCTTCTGAGTAATCACATGACCATTTTATCTACTATCTAACCTAGACACAATTTTTGTGTTTTTAAAAGGGGGAAAAAAAAGCCAATGACTTAAATCGTGTCATTGTTTTATAATCAAGTGATCATAGAAGAAAATACCCTAATAAATGCAGGGCCCTTGGGAATCCTTGCATAAAGGAAAGCAGCCGAGGTACCAGATAAATCTGGTATTTTATTGAGAAAACTGGTCAAGGTATTGGCTTTGTCCTTCTCCTGGTAATGTTGTGTCATTTATTTAGATATCCTTGGAACAGAAGATCTTCTTGTAGAAGCAACTTCCAATGATGCTGTGAGATTCTATCCCTGGACCATTGACAATAAATACTACTCAGCGGACATTAATCTATGTGTGGTGCCAAACAAATTCCTTGTCACCCCGGAAATTGCAGAGTCTGTCCAGGCATTTGTGGTTTACTTTGACAGCTCACAAGTAAGACTTTGTTTTGCATGGAACCTGGAATAAAAGATGATGGTATGTTTTCTTTTTTTCCTCTGCATTTTCTGTGAGTTTTCTTAATGTCTCTTTTTCTGTTTTTGTTTGTTTGCTTTTCTCCCTGTAGAAATCAGGCCTTGACAGCGTCTCCCCGTGGCTTCCCCTGGCAGAAACATGGGTACCAGAGGTGATGATCTTGGTCTGTGACAGAGTGTGTGATGACGGTAAGGCGCTGGGATGGGATGTCACTGGGACACGCATTGGCCATTTGTAGTAGACAGAGTGCATTTGTTTCCTTACAACAGTACCTCTCATGTGACTTTGTCACTTTACAGATATTTTCAGCAATTTTTGGAACCTTACCATATCGACATTGTTTTTTAAGAATGGATACTTTGGAGCTGAAAAGTCATTTTATTTATGTTACTTTATTCTAGATGCCTTTAGAGTATCATTGACATTAAGGGAAAAGCAATGAGATTTGTGGAGAGTATCGCAGCAGGGTATTCATATTTTATTTCTACTTATAAAGATTGTTTTGCATATTTTAGGAGTAAGCCGACAAAAAGCTCAAGAATGGTGCATCAAACATGGCTTTGAATTGGTGGAGCTTAGTCCAGAGGAGTTGCCTGAGGAGGACGGTAAGTGTGGATGGGTTAGTAGAAAACATGGCATTTGCATTAAGATAGGAGAGACTGAATTCAGAAGAGAAGAACAAAGGGAAATTCAAGAAACACTGCCCCCACCCCCCAGCTGTTTGGAAAGTTTTGCACAAAATCCACTGATGTGGTCTTGCCAATAATGTAATGATCCATTTATTTGGTCTTACCATCCATTTTAGGACTGGAAATTGTTTTTCGATGGATGACAGTAAAGAATTTCTATCTAAAATGGTTGTCATTTCTCTAATTCCTTATCCTTTCTCTGTTGCCAAATAAGGAGGGTTAGACATACTCATAGGTAGAAATTCTGTGCCTTCTTTAAATTTATAATAAACTACAGAACTGCAGGGGCCATATCAGACCTGTTTGTATGTGTTCAGGACACTTGAAACCAACAATAAACCCAGAATATCCTCTTATCTGTGTATAGCTGCTTATTACCTGGCTTTTGCTGCTGCCTGGACCTTGTGTTTCTTTTACTATTTTTAATGTAAAAGAAAGTTGATTCCCTGATTCTTTTCTCATTCAAAGTATACCTGTGTGGGATCTGCCTAGAAAAGACAGATTTTGGCCCACCAAAACCTTTCATCTGGTACCAAAGATAAAAAGTGGATATAAATAATTGAGCTACCAAATGGAATGTCATAGTATTAAGAAAAAATACTGGTACTGCGGTAGTTCAGAGACAGGAGAGATTGTAGTCATACTTTAGTACTGGACTGCTTTGAAACACATCAAATTTGGTACTCAACACATTTTGCTGCGAAAATTTTGTCCCAGTACTCGCTGGTTTAGAACTCATTGCACAAGTTAGCACTTGTAGTATCTATTCCCTTGTGCCTCGCTGCCCATTCCAGCCAAAACATTTTGTTTGGTGCCTCCTGGAACCAATTAGTGGCGAGTACTGAGGTATCACTGTATTTCAGTTTAGATATGCAGAGAATGGTTTTTATGTACTGTGAACTCTTACACATCAGCTGCTCTGGAGGAAACGGAAAAGGTACTGAACCTGTAGTTAGAGTACCCTTGGGGAGGTAGAAGTGATAAAATGCCAGTTGTTCCAAAAAAAAAAAAAAGTTCCCTAAAACCTGTGCCTGACTTGAGCATTGTGTGAAACTGCTTATTTCTGGCACCAGAATTTGCTTCCTGTTGTCCTTAGGAGTCAGCATTTGACTGTTAACATTGGGAATTTCTGATCCTTTATACCATCATTCTTCTTTTCCTTAGTGTGAACAGTGTTTTTGTATTACTTAAATTAATTTTAAAATGATTTTTTAAGCGTGTCATCTTTAGGCAAGATAACAAAAACTTTCCTAGAATTTTTTGTTTGTTTGTTTGTTTTTGGTACCGGGGATTGAACTCGGGTCCTTGTGCTTGCAAGGCAGGCAGCAGAACCACTGAGCTAAATCCCCGGCCCCCTAGAATTTTTAAATGCAAACTGTTTCCAACTCATTGATTCCTTCACCTTTTATTTGCATTTGTATTCAAATACCCACATGGGATTTATGGATATTTGTATAAAATTTCCTCTTATTGGTTCTAACTCTTCATTTCAGGACCAGTTTTTCATTTCATGGATATAACATCTAAAGCATTAGTTATTCCTTCAAGAATTGAGTCATTAGGGGCTAGGGATTTAGCTCAGTGGTTCTGCCGCCTGCCTTGCAAGCACAAGGACCCGAGTTCAATCCCTGGTACCAAAAAAAAAAAAAAACAACAAAAAACAAGAATTGAGTCATTAATTGTTAAGAAAAACATGCCTCTTAAATCTTCATCCAAACATCAATGGCAATAAACTTGCCTTTGTAGTTATTTTCAGTTTAATCTCATTCTGTTGTTAAGTTGATATTTTTTAAATGATTTGTCAGCCCATGAAACAGTTACTGAGTGCCTGCCGTCTTCAGGCACCTACCTGCTAGGCATTGAGCACAAGGGACTGAGTAAGATACAGTTCGAGTCCTCTGGGGCTTTCTGGTCCAGGGCTAAAGTTACATCAGTGCATCATCAGTCCCAGGGGCCTTTCCTCCAGGAAAAGTGTGCACAGAGTAGCCTGCTGTGCTTTTCTTTGGGGATAGTGTAAATGATTTGTCCTCAATCAGATAAGCTAAGTTACAGGCCTGGGTTTAAGTCAGATCATCTGACTTCTGCTTCTGGGCTCTTCATGTTAAGCCTCCCAGGTCGAGGGCACTAGTGACAGGTTCCACGTGGAATGTGTTCTGCAAAGTCTTTTCCCTTCTCTCCACATGCACATGATCTCTGCCATAGTCCTCAGTATCCAAAGGGACTGTTTCGTTTGTGTACACAGCAATACCTAACTTGTAGCTAAGAATATCATTGTGTTATTGACATGCTACCTGGGATTATTGCCCTTTTATTTTGAGTAAGATCAGTCATTCACTCTTAAACTCTTTTCTGTGATTAAGGAGTTCTTCTCTAAATATTTTCAAACAGATTGGGCTGGGGATTTAGCTCAGTGGTTCCACCACCTGCCTTGCAAGCACAAGGACCCGAGTTTGATCCCTGGTACCAAAAAAACCCAAAAGAGAACAGATAATAGTTATCCAGTGGTTTCTAGTGGAAGATAATTCGTTTATGGTGTGTTATCATATACTAAAAGTTCTGTGCTGCCTTTAGGAAACGCTCTCTCTGAAAATAACTAAGATTAGTGTCTTTGGTACTAGGCCATGATTGTGTAATTAATGGAAATTTACGTTTTCAGGAGAATGAGTGGATTCCATTGGTGAGGCAATGGAATGACTTTATTATATATCTCTCTTATATTGTGTGTTTAATCATTTCATTTTGTAGAATATTTTTATCAGGAGCTCTGAGCTCTGTATTTGCTCTGTTTTTTCCTTATTACACAAGTTATAGTGTGAAGTAACAACTAATAAGCAAGATAATTAAACCATGGTAATTTGAAAATGTGGCTTTAAGGGTGTGTGTGCATGCACACATGTGTGTGAGTGTGGGTATGTGAGTATTGTAGCTATGTATAAGTGTTTATAGTAATATGTATATTTTTTTCCCCTCATTAGATGACTTTCCTGAATCTACAGGAGTAAAGCGAATTGTACAAGCATTGAATGCCAATGTCTGGTCCAATGTAGTGATGAAGAATGGTAAATAACTTGAGTCTCAAAGTAATTTTCCCCATTTGTTGTTAAGTTTTAAATTATTTGGGTATATGTGGACCCATTAGGATTGTATTAAATCTGTAAATTTGTTCAGTTCTCAAGGCTTCAGTTGAAGGAAGAGCCCTAAGTAGTATTTCTTTGGATTTTAAGTATGTGTTTTAATACTTAATTCGGTAAGAATTTAGAGGCAACCTATCATATGCCTAGCATGGCCTTTAGCTTTAAGAACTACCTAACACTGTAAGACATAGACCCTGTCCTTAAGAGTCTCCTAGGCTAGCTGTGGATTTCAGCATGCACTTTTCAAATGTCAGGTAACCCCACAGGATGACTGATGCAGGCAGTAGGTACATAGAGTCAGAGATGTGCTGTTGTGTCACCCATGGGTAGTGTATTGGTCAGCTTTCCTGTTGCTGGGACTAAAAACCTGACACCTACAATTTAAAGAAGTTTATTTTGGCTTATGGTTCAGAAGTTTCAGTCCAGGATCAGCTGCTTCCAAGGCACAGACAAGAAGGGTGTGATGGAGCAAAGCTGCTCAACTTGTGGCAGCCAGGAAGCAGAGAGACAAGGAAAGAGTCAGAGGAAGGGGCCAGGGTCAGGTGTAGGCAGTCCCCAAGGTCACCCATCCATACCTTACTTTGTCCAAGTCCCCACCTCCTGTATCTCATTGACCCGTGGCTTATCCATGGGTTTGTGCCTTTATACACCAGCCACCTCTCCAGGAGTCTCTTACTCTAGCTGAGCTGACAATCAAGATTAACTAGCACAGGTGGAGAGAGCTTCAGATCAGTGTGGGTCCTGACTGTTCTTTGTAAAGTGGTCATGATTTGGGTAATGAAAGAGCACAGTGACAAGCATGAAGAATAACAAGTAGTGCATTCTGGGGTCACCTGAGAACCTCACCGAACACATACAGCTCGCTTAGAGGCCTGAAAGGCAGGCAGGAGGATTTGAGCTTTTTCCTATAGGAAGTGCTGAGTCCCTGGAGACCCTTTAATAAAGAAGTGAGGCAAAGTTGGCATCTTTGAAAAGTTAATGCTTGGTGCTGTGCACAGGGTTTGGCAACCAAAGGAGGTGAAAGTAGATCCTGCAGTTGGGGAGACCAGAGCTGCTGCAGCAGCTCAAGGGTGAGGTGCAGGGACCTGGGCTCAAGTGCTGGCCACGGCTATGGGTAGAAGGCTGGGTCGAATGTACCGTGTGGGGGCCGGCGAGCTGGCCCACATGGGCTGTTAGGGTCTGCATTAGTTTGCTAGAGCTGTAGTTACAAAGTGCCACAAACTAGATGGCCTACAACAGCAGGACTCTGTGGCCTTACAGTTCTAGATGTCTGGATGTCAGAAGCCCAAAATTGAGGTGTCAGCAGGTCAGGGACACACTGAGGGAGCCGGGGAAGGATTTGTTCCCAGTCTGTCTTGTAAATTCTGTCATTCCTTGTCTTGTGGCAGCGCGACTCCAGTCTTCCCATAGCGTTCTTCGTGTGTGTCTGTGTCCAGATTTCCCTTTTTATAAGGCCAAAAATTACCTTGAATTAGGGTTGCAGCCTATTGGAGGGTGACCCCTTTTTAACTAATTACATCCACAATGATTTTGTCTCCGGATAAAGTCACCTTCTGAGCTACAAGAGGTTAGAACTATGGCATAGGAACTTTGGGGAAATGCAGTGCAGTCAGCATAGTCCTGAGGAATTGCTGCCTGTGTAGTATTTCTCTCTTGTGAGCACTTGGCTGTCACAACAAGTATGTAGTATGAAGTGAACGCTACAGAAAGGAATGAGAAAAATCATATTTTACAGTGAGCCTCACCCGTAGTCTCTGAGATAAGGGTCAAGTGAATGATGAGTTTTATACAAGTAGAATATTTTGTCTCAAGTTTTGGTAGACACTAAGTGTTAAGTGAGGTCAGCACCCTTCCGCTTGCCTGATATCTGATCTAACCCTGTCATAGTTGGAGAAGCTGCTTTTGGCTTAATAAGTTACTTCTCCTACCACTTCCTCTTCCACCTTGGGAAGGAGAATCTGGTATGTCTATTACATTGAATTGAAAAGATAATAGATTTTATTTCATTGCCGTAATAATCAAAATAATGCTGTGCTCTAGGAGGAATAAGGAAATTTTAGCCTATGATGTCAGCCCCCCCCCCCCATTTCCAAAACCTCAGATTATGACTTGGTCCTACTCATTCCTTCAGCAAATCCCTGCTGAGCAATTACCTTAGTGAGGCATTGCGCTAGACTATCTGTACTATAAAAGTAAGTTTAAGATATGGTACATAAGCTGGATCAATTTAAAATAAAATTATATTCAGTGGTGCTTGTTTTATTTATAGAACAAGTTGCAGAAAAGTTTATGTGGCTTCAATAAATTTTTGAAAAATCTGACCTCCCAAGTTTATACATTAAAGAAGTGATGCATTGTAATTTGCACTTATTTCTAGACAGTCCTCTGTTTATGGGGTCTGCATCCTTGGATTCAACCTCTCTTAGGGTGAAAATATTTGGAAAAACTATGTCTATATTAAACATGTATAACTTTTTTCTTTATATTCTCTAATATAGTATAAGAACTCTACGTAGTGTTTACATTGTATTAGGCATTATAAGTAATCCGGAGATAAAGTTTATGGAATATGCGTATATTGTAAGCAACTACTGTGCTGTTTTATAGAAGGCACTTGAGCACCTGTAGATTTCAGTATCCTTAGGAGTCCTAGATATCTGTAAATTTGCAAACTGCACTGAACATGCTTTATTACTTTGGAAGTATGAACAAAAGTATTTTCTTAAAATGTCATTCTACTTGTTTTAGACAATGTATTAGTTATCTTTTTCATTGCTGGAACAAAATACCTGACATAACTTAAAGGAGGAGAGATATATTTGGCTCACAGTTTCAGGAAATTCAGTCTGTGGTCGCCTGGCTCCATGGCAGAAATGGCAGGGCAGAAGGGTCTGGTGGAGGAAAGCTGCTCAACCCATGGTAGCCAGGGAACAGAGAGAAAGGAAAGATCCAGGAACAAGAATACACCCTTCCAGGCCACACCTCCTATGACCCACCCCCATCTAGCCACCTTCACAGCACATTCAGCTCTGAACTTCAGTGGATTAATCTGCTGATGAATATAGCATCTCCATAATATAGTCAAAGTCCCACCTCTGAACACATGGGACTTTGGGGGACATTTTAGATCTAAACCATAACAGACATTAAAACCATATTCTTTTAAAACTGCAGAGAGGTACACTGTGAGTTTTTCATGCTTCTTTGCCCTGAAATGTCTTTGCTTTCTTCTTTTCTCTTTGTAGTACTGAGACATGTTAGCATAAAGCAAAGTAATATATGCAGTGTCTTGGGTTTGATCCCCGGCACACCACATAACACCACCACCACCACCACGGTCCAGAATATTGGCACTAGGTGGGGGATTTAGCTCAGTGGTTCTGCTGCCTGCCTTGCAAGCACAAGGTCCTGAATTCGATCCCTGGTACCAAAAAAACCCCCCAAAAACAGAATATTGGCATTATCTTAAATCCGTGTTTAAGAGGACCCTGGCCTATGTGGTATGAAAAAAAAGGCTGTCTAGGAAGGACCCTATTGTAATACTGAAATTCAGTTGCATTTGGAGGCCACCTAGTCTTGGGAAGTGTGAAGGATATCCTTTGTAACCTCACAAAGCTTTTGAAACAAAAAGTTTTTTTTTTTTAAATCAAAAAGTTGGTTTAGGGGCCGGGTATTTAGCTCAGTGGTTCCAGAGCCTGCCTTGAAAGCACAAGGTCCTGAGTTCGATCCCTGGTACTAAAAAAAAAACCCCAAAAATTCATTTACATAATTTTAAAAGTTGTTAGAAGTATTAGATAACTTTGTCAGGACATTAAAGCCTTTCTTTCGATAGCAAAATTAATATAATCACAATTAATTCTTTGGCAAAGAATTGGGAAATTACATAATCCTGATTTATTATTTAGTATTTATTGAGAAGTTATGGAATACTAATGCCTTGCCATGCCAATCTTCATCTTTACACAGTTGAGGAAAATGTTAGTTTTAAATTCCATCTTAAATATTTTTTAAAAATCCAATTCTAGGAAGGACTATGAAAATTTAGATGATATGACATATAGCACTGAAAGTATACAGATCTTACTACAGTTTTGTTTCTTTGCGGCTTCTTGAACAGTTGGCATGCAAAGGTCAAGTAATCTGAAAATCTAGGTTAATTAAAAGCTTAGGTGGGTAGCTTCCTTCTTGGCCTTCACCAATATAAAGTGGATGTGTTACCTACAATGGGAATTTGTGGTTAAGTGAATGGCCAACCTAATTCCTTTGAGCTGGCATGTCTCATTACAAGTCTGGACAACTAACCTGGCCACATTTTCATAACCTCTCGTCTGTAAAAAGTCTCTTCCTTAAACGTTAATAATACTCAAGCAACAAAGAGAACAGATAAGTTAGAGTTCATTAAAATTAAAAACTTTGAACTTTAGAGGACAGTGTATCAGTTTTGTGTTGGTATAACAAAATGCCCGAAGGTACATACTTTATACAGAAAAGAGGTTTATTTAATTCACCATTTTGGAAGCTGAAAGTTAAGATTTAGCACTTTTTGGTTCTCCTTCATCAGGGCCTTCTGGCTACATCATGACCTGGTGAATGGTGTAAAGGTAGGAGTGTGTCTCTCTGTGTGTCTGAGAGAGAGAGAGTCATACATACATATGGCAAAACAGGAAGCAAGAGAGAAAGCCCAATTCTTTTTTGAACAACCCATTCTTGAGAGAACTGATGCAGGCCCATAAGCTGTGATCCACTCCTGAGAGACGCCATTAACCCAGTCATGAACATTGAGGCAGTTGCGTTCCTTGGGGCTCCCCCTCTTCAAGATCCCACTCCCTCCGACAGCTCCCAGTACATGAACCTTTGGGGAACACACTGACACCATGTCCAAACCAGTGAAAGATAACTCTCAGAATAGGAGAAAATATTTCGAAAACATACACAAGTTGAGTGTCCCTTATCTGACATGCTTAGGACCAGAGGTATTTCAGATTTGGAATGAGGGTGGGGCCTCCCAATATATGCATGTATGTAATGAAATATTTTGGGCACAGAACCCAAGTCTAAACGTGAAATTCATTTGTTTCATATATGTCTTGTACACATAGCCTGAAGGTCATTTTATACAGCATTTGTGGTGCCACCTGTGTTGTGACTGCAACCTGATGCATGAGATCAGATAGGGAGTTTGCCCTGTGGCATCATGCCAGCATTCAAAAAGTCTTGGAGTGAGACCACTTAAAAGTTTTGGATTTCCAGATTAAGGATGCTCAGAGTGGTAAGGATGTAGTATCTGGAATGCATGAAGAGCTCTTATAACTCAATAATAAAAAAAACATTCCAGTTAAACAATTAGAAGTAATCTGAACAGACATTTCTCCAAAGGAGATTCAGAATGACCACTAATCACATGAGAAGATACTTCACATTGTAAGTCATCAGGGGAAGCAGATCACATCCATAGTGAGATAATACTTTACGCCCACTAGGACAGCCAGGATCAGTGAGGTAGTAACAGTGATGGTGAAGGGGTAGAGAAGTTAGAACCCTTATATGCTGCTGATGGGAATGTGAAATAGTACTACAGCCATTTTGGAGAAGTAATAGTTGCTCAAAAAGTTAAGCATAAAATTACCCTATTACCAAGCAATTCTGCTCTTGGCTGTAGCCAAAAGAACTGAAAACATATCCTTCCAAAAATTGTGAACAAATGCTAATAGTACTCCAAAATATTCATAACAGAAAAAAAAATGGAAACATACAATGGAGTGTTATTCACCTATAAAAGGAACAAAGCATAGATACATACTACAATGTAGATAAGCCTCAAACCACTATGCTAAGTGGAAAAAGTCACACATAGAAGGCCATGTAGTGTGTGATTGCATATATATGAAATGTCCAGAATGGTTGGATTCACAGAGATAGAAAGTTTAGTGGTTGGAGAGTTTGCTAAGGATATAGGATTCTTTTAATTGAGTGATGAAAATGTTCTGAAATCAGATGGTGATGTTCATTGCACAATTTTGTAAACATATTACAAACCACTGAATTGTACACTGTATAAACGGTGATTTTGGTATAAATGATATCTCAATAAAAATTAAGAAAGGAAGTAATACCACTAAGGATGGTAATGCGTGGCAGAGGGAGTAGTGGTGGCAGACATGCTAGCAGCAGCTTCCTGCATACATCCATGACCTTATATAATCCTTGCAGTGTCCTGGGTGAGCTGGGCTCAAGGAGGTCAGGTAACTTCGGCAATGTCGTATGTATTTCATCAGTTCTCAAACTTGTTTGCATGTTGGAATCACCTGGGGCACTCTAAGAGGTCTGGCCTTCAATCCTAGAGATTCTGAATTAACTGATAGGGGATGAGGCCTGAGCATAAAGATTTTTAAAATAACTATCAGTTCCCTGATTTGAACTTAGATTTTATGGATTTGAATTCTATGGCTTTAACTACTGCATCATTTATATATTATTGTATTGCAAGGCAGTTTCTCCTCTACTGGTGTTTCTCCAAAGAATCAAGTGACAATTCCCACGCAGCTGTGTGACCTTAGGCAGACCTAATAATCTCTGGGCTTTTTTTTTTTTCTCTGTAAAATGAGGTTGGGACTTCATCAGTGGCTTCCACCCCTGACCTTACATTGAAATCATTTGGGAAGCTTTTGAAACCTGTGCTGTCTGGATCTCAGTCCAGACCATTTATATTAGAAGGGAGGGGCAGTACAGTAAGTCAGTGCCTCAAGGTTAAAGCTGTGTAGCCATGGTTGAGAACCACTGACATAAGTAAATAATAGTCATCTAGTTCTAACTTGTGAGATCCATGCTTCATCCATGGGAGGACGATTGGGATTTTGAAAGCTGCTTTAGCCTCTTATTGACCTGCTTTCTCCCATTCTGAAACCATGACTTGCAAAGCCAGAGAAAGAGGACAGGACAGTGTCCCACATAGAGTCACCTACAAGAAATGGTGGAAAGAGTGCCACTCTCCTCCGTACTTCCTCTAGACCCGTTTCTAGGGTAGCTTAGTAGCATGCCAAGGCCTCCAGTTTGGGACTAAACAGTCCCCTCAAGATCTGAAAGACAATACAGCCTTTACAAGTAGCCAGCTGTCTTCCTAGAGCACGACTTAGACTTGTGCATTTGGCCATTTGAGTTTTCTTCTTTGGGCCTCAGATCTCTCCCTTGTCCACAACTAAGGTCTGGTTTCTAGTATTCATTCCTACTAAACACTTAATGTGTACCGGGGCCTTGGTTTGTGTGCTTGGGGTGCACCAGTGAGCAAAATGCTAAATATTTCTGTCCTTGCAGAGTTTTCATGCTGCTGAGAAGCTGTAGGTCGATAAATGGTACAAGTAATTAGTAAATGACATGGTGTGTTAGAAAATGATAGGGTAGTAGGAAAAAACAATCAGAGCTGGCAATATTGAGGCTTCTGGGTATATTGCAACACTGTATTAGATACGATAATCAAGGTAGGTCTTTTTGACAGCTTGAGATTTGAGCAGGGGCCGAGGCATTTCACCCTGTGGGGGTGTGGGGGCGAGCAGGCCTGGCAGAAGGACTGGCTACAGTGAGGGCCTCAGTGTGCCTGATGTCTTTGGAGGCCATCAAGAACTCACTAGTGGCAGAAGAGAGGTCAGAGAAGTACTGGAGGAGCAGACTCTAGGGCTCGGGAGGCTTAACATTTACTCCGAGTGCACTGGGAAGCTAGTGCTAGATGTTGGGTAGAAGAATGACACGATCTGACTTCCAGTCTAAAAATACAACTCTGGCTACTGTGTAGTGGTGAAGGTGGGGGAAGGAACGAGGATCTCTTAGGAAGCCAGGTGAGAGATAGTAGGGGCTTAGATCAGGCTTACAGCAAAGGCCAAATTCTGGATATATTTTGAGGCTAGCATGATTTCCTGGACTTGTGGTATGAGTGAAAGAGCATTAAGGAAGACTCCAGGATTTGGGTCTCAACAGTGGATGGTATCCTGAAATGAAGCCACAGATGAAGCAGACTTTGAGGAGTGGGGTGACATATCATTGGTTCAGTTTGGGACATGTTAAATTTGAAATGGCTACCAGACTTCCAGGTGGAGGTGTTTAAATAGCCAGTTGGACAGATGTGTGCAGTTTGAGAAGAGAGGTGTGTGAGTGTGTGGCATTTAAAACCTTGAGCTTGGATGAGATCATCAAGGGAGTGTGTCAAGAGGACCAAGGGCATGCAGCCCAGGGGCCTTCCAACATCCAGAGGATAGGGAGAAGGGTTTGGCAGAGAAGACAGAAACAGTGATCAGTGAGAGGCGAAACTAGAGTGTGGAGTCCTAGAGGTGGAAGGAGTGGTCAGCTATGCCAGGGCTGCTAACAGGCCAAGTAAAATGATAACTGAAGGTTGACCTTTGCGTTCAGTCATGTGAAGGTCATTGGTGACCTTGAAGAGCAGTTTTAGTGAAGTAGGTTTGAGAGAAACAAGTGAAGTTGCAGCTTGCTACTACAATGTACTCTTGAAAATGTTTGCAGGAAAGAGGAGCAAAGAAATAGGTGGGAGCTAGTGAGAAGGATGTGGTCAAGAGGTTTCTGTTTTTGTATTTTGGAAGATGAGAACAAGAGCAGCATGTTTGTAGGCTGATGGGAAAGATACAATAGAGAGTGAAAAACCAAAGACCTAAGAAAGAAAACTTGCGGAGTGAGGCCCTGGACTAGGAGAAGGGCCGGGCTCTAGTGTGCACATGGACAGCCTGGCTCTGGACAGGAGGAGGGAAGTAAATCTGGAAAAGAGGTGAGAAAGAGCGGATCTGACTGGGTGGGGAGATGTGGCTTCGGAATCACTGGGTTTCCATCTGTTTCTTTTGATGGCTTCAGTTTTCTCAGTGAAGTTGGAAGCCATGTTGTCAACTAAGAGGGCAAAACAGTGTGGTACCATTGGGACTGGAGGAGAGAGGGGCATGGGAAATAAACATTAGGAGATAGAGCAGGTGAGCCAAGGGGTGCAGGATGATTGCCCAGACAGCACTAAGGGACCCACTGGAAATTGGGGATTATAAATTTAAAGTGATACCAGGCAGCAGTGTGTGTGTGTGTGTATGTGTATGTGTGCTTGCACTTTCCCTAGCATCTGTAAGCAACACTGCCACAGGCATGAAGTAATCATTTGTGCTTTAACCAGGTGTGTGTATCACAGCAACAGAGAAGCAAGGGCTTCGATCGTGTACATGCGAGAGGAATTACAATAATAGACCGTGGAATTTAAACTGGGTAAGAAGGGGAGAGAAAATCAGGGGAGTGTGGCCAGAGAAAAAGTGGTAGTTTCAAGGTCCTGGTGGTGTAGAAGGGTGCTTGGGTTGAGGTATGAACTGCAGTTACAGATGAGGTGTGAATTTGAGTTTGTGGAGGGGTTACAGTTATTGGTAATAATAATAAGTACCATGGGAATACATGGCTAGGGTAGGGGAGAGGCAACATCGGTGAAAGAGGAATTCAGTAAACAGATTGCTGGAAGAATCATCTATATGTGTATCTAACTGGCTAAGAATTAAGACAGGAGTAGCGAAAATTGTGAAAAAATAAAGGAGAATGGCTGGAGGATCTGTTAGGTGACTGTAGCAAAGGGTCTTAGACATTTGCCTTCAGATAAAGAGTTTGTGTGAGCTGAATGTGAGAGCACAAGTCTGTAATCTCAGCACTCTGGGGGTCTAAGACAGGAGAATTGCAAGTTTGAGCCCAGCCTAGGCAGTTTAGCAAATTACTGAGACCCAGTCTCAAAATAAAAAATAAGGACTAGGCATGAAGCTTAGTGCAAAGGTCCTGGGTTCAATCCCCAGTAACAGGTAGGGACAGCTTGTGTGAGAATGTCAGTAAGGCTCCTGTAATCAAAGGGTATCATGGGGGTAACTTAATCTGGTGATGCTCCACTGAGACCTGGCTGGGTAGCGGGATTTATGTCAAATGCCACACACAGCTTTGCTTGGCACCCATTGAGAATCACTTAACTATTAAGCACTGTTACCAAAGGGTGGATAAGATGTACCGTCCCATCTACACTCGATGGAAAACTCTTAGGAATGTCTGAGCTCGGCTGTTTCATCCACTACAGCAGTGACTTCCCTAGCATCCTGCCCAATGATCATACACCCTTTTTTTGTGGAATGCTTTGAGTAACCTGTGAAGCCATCCTAGAAGGAATTGCATAAAGAAATCTAAGAACTGTCCTGTTAACTCTTAGCAGATATAAATATCCCTTTTCCAAAACACCAGCATAAAAAGATATTCTTTTACTTTGTGTCATAATACTGAGAACAATAGTAAAAAATTTATCTGTCAAAGGTGTGCAAGAGTAATTAAATGATGCAAGTGCACAGAGTAGTTAAATGATTTACCTAGATCAGACGGGAAATCATTGGCAGCCAGGTGAGGTCCTGGGCCACAGAACTCCCTTCCCCTACGTGGTCTGGCATGGGTAAGACTGTAATGAGACTGGATGTAATGACTGTATCTAAGATATTAGACTTTTCTCTTACTGCCTTTAAATATATTCTTCTAAATAATTTCTATAGAATGGTGTCAGCCCTAACTGTACTCCATTGTGCTTGATCCAAAGTACAGATAAAGCTCTTCGATGGTTATATAACATAGCAATTACTGATGAGTGAAAGATAGTTTATATGTAATTATTTTACATGGAGTCACAGTGGATTATTACTCTACAGTTTGAGTTATGATTATTCATATGTAGTAGATAATGTCTTTAAAATTTTAATCTTGGATTTAAGAACAAATAGGGTAAATGATAGTACTACAGTTGTGTGCAAATTATAGTTACTTTTGGCTTAACAAGGGGGATCCATTCTGAGAAACGACTCATTATTTCATAATTGCGCAAACGTCATAAACTTACACAAACCTAGATGGTGTGGCTCAGTCCCTCAGCCTGGCCTCCTGATACAATCAAGAGACACAACAGACAAGATGTAGGAGGCTGCTGCTGACAAAACACACCGTACTGTTTTACAGTGAACTTTTAAAAAATAAATAGTGTACCTTAAAGTAACAATAAAAATCATAACATAGTAAATACATCAACTAGTAACATAGTCATTTATCATCATTTTCAAGTATTATTTATTGTACCTTAACTGTATGTGCTGTACTTTATGGGACTGGCAGTGCAGTGAGTTTGCTTACACCAGCATCATTACAAACATGTGAGTCATCCACTGTGCTGAGATGGTACCTGGCAATGAGAATTCTCTGCTCTGTTTTGTTGGGTTGTTTTTTTCTTTTGGTGCCGGGGCCCATGGTTGATGGGAATGTTATGTGGTGTTACACTAGAAAGTGATTATAAATCTTTATGATAGCCATCACTTCTGTATTAACTTATAATTTAGTGCTACATTCTTGACTCTACCAATGTCTTGTTTCATAAACTAAAGCATTCTTTTTTTTTTTTTTTTTTTGGTACTGGGGATTGAACTCGGGTCCTTGAGCTTACGCAGCAGGCGGCGAAACCACTGAGCTAAATCCCCAGCCCCTGAAGCATTTATTCTTAACCAGAACATTCTTGTCCCCCTAAAAAAACATTTGAACCTTGCCAGGGATTTAGCTCAGTGGTGCCGCCACCTGCTTCGAAAGCGCAAGGTCCTGAGTTCGATCCCCAGTACCAAAAAAAAAGTTGAACCTTGATTGTTGGGGGACAAAAACACCCCTTCAGCTTTTTCTAAAACATATGCAAAATACATAAAAATATATACAGCCTATCTGTAGTAGTACTATTTCAAGGAGGAAGTATATCACAATTAGAAAAAACTGTCTTAACAAGTTGCTGGGAGAGCCATAATGAAAATGGTGGGGAAACACCGAGCTCAGGGTTCTGCTTGTGTGCACTGAGCTCTGCCCAGAGGCAATCCTGATACCACATAATGATCAAACTTACCAGAAGCCAGTTTCAATTAACATCAAAGGTGTGACCTCAACTGGTCTAGGAAATGAAGAGGTTAGAACTGTGTTGATGATTGGTGGTATTTTTATGTATATCTGTTTGCTTACTGCATAACCTTTCCTATGCGAGTGCCTTAAGTTTCTTCCACCTGAAAATCAGGTTGTTAACTCAGGGAAGGGGATGGAGGTAAAACTTTCACCTGCTTCCCTTAATTACTCCCAGCTCCTATCAGAGCCTGGTTTGTGGCTTGGAAACCAACCATTTGGGTCTGTCATTTTTAACTTGGAAATGACCCTTTATTGTCATTATCATGAAAGGTGAAAGGGGTCAGTGCTTTATGGCAAATGTGACAAACTTTCAAAGTTGGCTTCTCCCAGCCCAGCAGAATGAATCCATTGGGAATGACAAATTAAACGCAAAGGGGGAAAATCCAACAAAAAGAAAAAGTCATGACAAGGCTTTTAAAACTTCTGAGTTGATCTCCCTAATGAGTGTATAATTCAATCTTGTTATTGTACTGATTAGTATTTTTCTGATTTTAGTGTTGCACACCTTTCCTTGTGCTGTACTGGCCATTTATCATCTTCTTGTGTCTACTTTTTAATTGGGTTGTCTGTTAATGAGCTGTAAGAGTTCTTTATATGTTCTGGTCATAGGTTATAGACATTGTGAATATGGTCTGTTTAAGGACTACTTTTCATTTTAACGATGTCATTTAAAGTTCTAAATTTTTATGGAATCTCATTTATCAAATTTTTTCTTTTATACATCATGTTTTTTGTATCCTAGGAAGTTCTTGCCTGCCCTAAATTCATAAACATTTTCCCTTATAATTTCTTCTTAAAGTTTTATAGTTTTAGTCTTTCATATTTAGGTTCATGGATCCTTTCAAGTTACTTTTATGTATGGAAATAAAGGGTTGAGGTTAATTTTTTATATACGAATACCAGATGTTCTAGTGCCATTTGCTGAAAACACTATCTTTTCCTCTGCTCTTGAATTGAGTTTATGTTCTATAAAATGTTACTGTTAAATAATCTTTCAAAACTCAGTGGACCATATATGTGTGGTTATATTTCTAGATTCTCTGTTTTATTCCAGTGATCTATATGTCTTTCCTTACACCAACACTGCCTTGATTACTGTAGCTTTAGAGGAAGTCTTAAAATTAGGTACTAAACGTCTTCCAACACTGTTTTTTTTTTTTCTTTTTCTTTTTACTTTTCTAGGTCCTTTGTACTCCTACATAACTTAAATTTCAATATCCAATTCTTCATTTATAATAAGCAAGTATACATAGACCTGAATTTTTATATATACCTTGTGTTTTCTAATCCTGCTAAATTCAAATACAAGTTCTAGGGGCTCCAAGAGATTTCTTAGTATTTTCTCTGTAGATGATCATTTCATCTACATATAAAGATTTTGCTTCTACCTTGCCAGTCCTATCCTAATTGTGTCATTTTATTGCCAGACCATTTTGGTTTAGGCCTATGTTTCAAAGTTTAATGGACAGATGAGGAGTAGGCATATCTTTCCTTGTTCCCCACCGTAGGGAGAAAGCATTGTATCTTCTCCATTCATATAAGGCATTTTTGCTGGAAGTATGAGTACATGTCTTTGATCTGTTGAGAAGGTGCGGTTCTACTTCTAGTTTCCTAATAGCTTTTACCATGAACAGCTGTGGAATTTAGTCCAGTACTTTTTCTCCAACCAGTGACAGGATCATATTATGGCTTTTCCCTTTCCACTGTTAAAATGATAACTTTTGGTGGTGGATCTTCCAATGCTGAACCAACACTGCCATCCCTATAACAAAACCACTTTCTACATCCTGCCAGATCTGACTTCTAATAGTTTGTTTTGTTAAACAAATTTCTATCTATGTTCATACTTTTTTCTTCTATTATCTTTATCCAGTTTTATGATTAGCACAATGTTGATTTCCTAAAATGAGGGGAGAAGTGTTCCTTCTTTTTTCTGCTTTAAATGTTTGATATAATTTATCAGTTAAAATGTATATGAGCCTGTTGTTATCAGATAGGTAGGTTTTCAAGCTAGGAATATACTTTCTTTAATAGGTGCTATTCAAATTTTGTATTTCCTCCAGAATCAGTTTCATTAATTTGTCTTCCAAGATACTTCTTAGAAGTTGTCAAATTTATTTCAAAAAAGATTTTTGTAATATGCTTTCTTTATCCTTTTAAATTCTGTAAAATCTGTGGTAATGTCTCCTAGATCTTGATATTGTAATTTTAAAAATGTATAATTGATATTGTATAATAAGAAGAAAAGGTCTAAAGAAGCAGGGGAAGTGGGAGGGGTAGGGGAAAGGAAAGAAGGGAAAAGAAAAAATACGAGAAAAAGAAAAAGATGGAAACAAAGTCTTTGCAAATAGGGAAGGGTGGAGGGGTTGAAGGGAGGGCAGAGGAAGGGGGAAAAAAAAAAAAAGAACCAAGATACTCATGTAAAGGTACAAGATCCCCATGATGAATGTAAATGTATTTTATACCTAAAATGTACCAATAAACTTAACAGGAAAAAAAATACAAAAAAAAAAAAAGTTGGCTTCTCCATCAGCCCCTCCCCTTGATCTCCAGTTTATCTAGTGTGTCCAAAGGCCTCCTTGCAAGTCTTGTTGTCACTAGGTGCTCTAGGCATCACGCTCAGGGAAAGGCCTTGAACTTTGGAGGCACCTATAAATGAGTTGGTTTTAAGAGCAAGGAGTAGAAAATGGTTAGCAGAAGCCTGATCAGTTGTTTTGTTTTTTCAAGTGGCATTGTCAGTGTTTCACAGCCCTTGTTTAGTAAGTGCCCGTTTAGGGTTACCCACAGCTCCTGCCCCTGGTTTTTTCACCTGAGCACCTGAGTGCTGTAGCACGTTAGTCTACACTGGTGGCTATTGGGAATTGAGTACTTCTTTTACCAAATACCACTGGAGTGTGAAGGGCGAGGGAGGGAAATACTGAGACCTTGTGCTTTCTTTTTCTCTCTCCTTCCTTCCCTCTCTTCTTGCCTTCATGTGTATGTATGTGTCTGTTACTGGGGATGGAACCCAACGCCTTCCTTCACACTGAACTCCATCCCCAGCACTGTGTCATTTTACTTTGAAACAGGGTCTTACTAAGTCATCAGCTTGCCAGACCAGGCTCAAACTTGCAGTCCTCTTGCCTCAGTCTCCAAGATCCTCCTAGCTCAGCTCAGAGTTCACAGGCATGTGCACTTTCTAATCAGTGAAAGAGGAGTTAGACTAAACAAGTGTTACAGAGTTGTGGCTTTGATCTCCCAGTGGTAAGCAATAATTGAAGAGATTGCATTTCAAAAGGCCTGAGAGTTTACTTTTAGTTTATCTGTTGTAGTTTAATCCTCAGCAGTGCCGTTGGATGCAGTAATGCAAGTGGATTTCAGTAGTAGAAACAAATCTTTCACAATTTTTGTTTTCCCATTATAAATGTTAAGAATTGACTCTCTGGTGTGTGTCCCCCTACATGTACAGGGTAAGATTTGGTGGCAGAATTCCTAGATTTCAGTTCAAGGAATCCTTTGCAGTTAATGGACAGCGCAGTAGTAAGAAGTGAATACCAAAAACACAGGTCTGTCTAGGGCTTATCCATACCCAGCCACTCTCCTGAGAAAGTAGATAGCCAATGCCTTTAATATGCATTTTTAAAAGATAGTTTAAAATAATGATTAAATTTTGGATCTTATGAGACCTCAAATTAGTGAGGAGAAGAATGATTAATGAAGAGGGTCCTAGAGAGGTCCGCCTGTGCCTGGGTGATCTCGGGAATGAGGTGTATGTCTCTGGGCCCGTTTCCTATTCTCTAGGACACTCTTTCTGTTCTGTGAGACCGACCTCAAGTCACAGTGACCTGCTCCTCCTTCTAACCCAGTGTCTGACCTCACAAAACCAAAGAAATGACATGAATACTCTCAGACTGTTGCCTGACTGAATGTTGGGCCAAAATAGAGGAAGATGGATTGGATTCCTGTTTGTATGTGTGTAGAGAGGGGGTCATATGGTGAAGAGGAAGAGAGAATTGTGAGACATTAGGGAAGATGGGGGAGACGTTTGGCTCAAATGCTGTGACTTGTTGCAGTGCCACCTTCAGAATGATCCATAGGCATAGGAAGGAAGAGGAGCTCTTCCAGTTTGTCGCCTGGAGGTGCCACTCCTCTGCTGCCACCTCACAGACACACCTGTGGGGCTTGTCCTTTGGATAGAGTTGTAGAGCCAGTTATGAATCACAAAAGAAAGTTATATGTTTCTTCACAGTGAAGTCTTGTTTCACTGCTCTCGGGATTTCCCACACTCGCTTCTGAGTGATTTCTCACCTGGTTCTGAAGCTTCCTTTGAGGATTTCCAGGAGTGAGCCGCAGGCCCCGGCACTGGGACTTTACAATGGTCTGTGGCTGAGGTAGTATAAAGCTGGGCTCTAGAGCTCTGGGAAAGACGGCCTTATTTGGATGCTCCATTCAGTTTATTAATACACATATAGGGCCGGGGATTTAGCTCAGTGGTTCCACTGCCTGCCTTGCAAGCACAAGGTCCCAAGTTCAATCCCCAGTACCAAAAAAAGAATACACATGTATGTGTGCAAGGAAGACCCTGCCCAAAGTCATAATTAGTATCTTGGGTGATTTAATTTTCTTTTTTGTATTTTCTCTATCTTCTGAATTTACTACAGTGAACATCTTGTTTATAATCAGGAAAAAGAGAAGCAAACAGTCTTCTTGGTCATGTTCATCATCTGCTTGAGTATTAGCGGGAGCAGTTTTGGACTGACAGGTGGACATCCAGGGTGTCGGTGGACATCCAGGGTGTCGTCGGACAGCCGAGGTTCACTTGCCTGAATCAGAAGCCAGGGGCGGAAGCAGATATAGGGCTGAGGCCTGTTTCCTTCACTGAGTACTTTTAATAGTGCACTCAGAAACTTTGCCCTTCTAAAGGAATAGTTTAGTAAAAGAGAGTAAGTTTTCTTCTAATTCTTTTGTGATTTCGAGAAACATTTCAATTCACCAAGCAGAAGTGGAATATAATATAAAAGCATAGGCTTCTTTTCCCTGACCCTCTTGGCATCATTTCTGATGGAGTACTTTCTTAAAAGAATTTTTAATGCAAATATTATAGTGTGGTTTAAGAATAGTCATTCAAGGGCCCGAGATTTAGCTCAGTGGTGCCGCTGTCTGCCTCACAAGCACAAGGTTCTGAGTTCGATCCCCAGTACCAAAAAAAATTTTAAAAAGGAATAGTCATTCAAAATTAGATACAGCTAGGGCCGAGGATTTAGCTCAGTGGTTTCACCGCCTACTGTGCAAGCGCAAGGACCCAAGTTCAATCCCCAGTACAAAAAAAAAAAAATTAGATACAGCTTGTCTGTGTGAATTGAAATATCTTAGTTGTGGCTGTAATAAGTGGGGTCGTGCTCCTCATTTATCACATAGGTGGAAAAGAACATGTTTATAAGGAAAATATTTTGTATGGAGAGGAAGAGGATGTAAAGAAAACTTAGATATAGAAAATTCTTGAACTTCTTAAGATGGGGCCAAATAATTGCTGCTTTAAAGAAATAACCAAAATGTAAAAACAGAAAATTTCTAACAGATGATTCAAGAGATTTGGGGGCTGTAGGCCTGGAAAGCCTTAGCACTTGAGTGGCACGTACAGATGTAGAGGCTTCTCTGCGTGGCCGACACCTGCTGCCTTGGTTGTCACAGAGGTGACACTCCCCACACCTACAGGGTTCTCTGATGTAGTTGAGGGTGGCAGATAGACATCAGACAGGTGTTTACAGACCTTGTCTCCAGGGCATTACTGCACTAGTCAGGACAACAAAAGCAAATGGCACTGAGGGAAAGATGGTCACGGGCTAAAATCATTAGGGGTAGTTTATTCTAGAATGGAGGGAGGCTATTTCAAACACTGATAGGAAGTGAGGACTGAATCTTTAAGTGTCTTGATTCTCTTTTTATTGTTTTGTTTTGTTTTGGTACCAGGGATCGAACTCGGGACCTTGCACTTGCGAGGCAGGCAGCGGAACCACTGAGCTAAATCCCCAGCCCATTGATTCTCTTTTTTTAATTTTAATGGAAAATCTTTCCAAAACCTAAGAATTTTATCCCAAAATTTTCTGTCCTGATTAGATCTGTATTCATGGTTCTCAACAGAAGGCGGACCCCCCACCCCTTTCAGGACAATTGGCAGTGGTGTAAGTGCCTGGTGGGTTGAGGCCAGGGATGTACAAGGCAGCCCCCACCCCAACCAAATGTCACATGAGTGTCAGTAGGGCTGAGATGGAGAAACCCTGGTCTTTGTGCACTTGAGGAGCAGTGAAGGGATAGAGAGAAGGACCTAGCCACTTGTCTGTCATGAGTTTGTGTGACTAAGGCCTCCAGGAGGTGTAGGGCTGGGGGTTGGGAATAGTACACACATGGTGTTGAAGTAGCCTATGCGTATTCATTCTAGCATTCAGCTTGGTTCTATGGAAATCACAGTATAAACTAGGGACATAATGAGAGATGACTGGTGAAAGAGAACTGTTTCTGAATTTAAAGAACACCTTTTTGAGCTTGACCCAAGTTTGTGTCATGCCCAATATTTGTACATCAAGTTGTATAAGAGTTGTCTCAACTCTTTACCTTAGCAAACCAAGACCTCTGGGCTTAATGAAAAGAGAATGGAATTTAGAGTTAGAGACTCCTAGATTTCTAGTTCTAGTTCCAACTATGTGACTTTGGGCAAGTAATTTAATCTCTCTGAGTTGTACTCTGTAAAAGATAATAAAATAAATCCTTTGCAAAAGAAGATAATAAGGAATGTGTTGATTTCTCTTTGTGTGTAGAAGGTGTAGTTTCTGGTGAGAATTAAAGAGGCATTTCATGTTCAGTACTGAAAACATTATCTTCCATATCCTTGTTATTTAGTATGTTAGCTGTTATTATAACCCTTATGGTAATCTGCAAGCAGAAGTATTGTCATATCCACTGCATAAATGTAGACACTGTATTGGGATACAGAGAAGGTATAACTTAATGTAAGACACAAAGTAAGTGACAGAACCAGGATTCAAATCTATGCCTTTATCTCCAAATTTTTATGTTTATCATATTGCCTTGATAAAGAGAAGTGAGAAACAAGTGGAAATATTAAAGGGAAAACATACTTCTAAAAAAATTACTTTTCTTCTTATGCCCATACTAAAATTTCCCTTCTTGGCTTAGGTTTATAATTCTCTAAATGTCTCATGTGGGTATATATCAATTGCTATGCATTTTGGGTTTCTGATATAACTGTGTCTCTAGATTCGTAAAGAGATATCTAAACAATTTCACATCTTTAGAATTGTCTTGAGACCTATTAAAAATAAATTCTCATTCCCAAGGCTTGAGAATTTCCCAGTTCACATCTCTTGTAGAGGCAATAGTGGTTTTGTTTCTGATGATACCTGGAAGAATCTGCTAATAATAACCAGCACCACTAGATTTTTTTCCATGACACTATCATTTTGATCTTTTGTTCCATTGGTGCCTACTTACTGAAGGTGGCGTTTTTAGAATGGCATTGAACACACATTAGTTCCTATTTATCTGTGTTTCAAGTTACAGTCAACCACAGCCTAGAAATTCTAGAAATATACAGCTCATTAACTTTTAAATTGTGTGCTTTTCTGAGTAACATAATGAAATATTGCTGTCTCCCAATCCATCTTGCCCAAAATGTGAATTACTCATTTGTCCATCATTTCTACATTGTATATGCTACCCACCCATCAGTCATTTAGTAGCCATTTTGGTTATCAGATTGACTGTTGAGATGTGTCAGTGTATGAATTTTACCTAATGGTGCCGCCAGCAACTGCAATACACTAAAGAGAAGCTGTGTTTTCTTTAAGTATCACCTCAGGATCACAAGAAGAAGGAGTTTGGTATAATACATATTTTGAGAGAGGGTGACTATTGTTAAATTGGGTCTATTTTATTACAGTTAGTGTCTCAACTGCATCTAGTTTATAAATTAAACTTTATCATATGTATAGACATATTGAGTATCCCTGATCCAAAATGCTTAGGACCAAAAGATTTTTGGATTTGGGGTATATTTTTTTAATATCTGCACATACATAATGAGATATCTTTGGGATAGAATTTTAACTGTAGCCCTTCATATGAGGTCATGTGTGGAATTTTCCACTTGTAACAGCATACTGATGCTCAAAAAGTTTCAGATTTTAGAGCATTTTGAATTTGAGATGCTCAGCCTGTAGGAAAAGCATTATAGATAGTGTTTGGTATTATTTGTAGTTTTAAACATCCATTAGGGATCTTTGTATAGGTCTGTTGTTACTGGGCTTTGAGGTGCTGTAATCTCCTTTTAGAGGTGATTTCTTTCAGTCCTAAACAAAGAAATGAATGAAACAAGTATAAACGGTGGCAGAGTTTCACATTTATTAAAGGTAGGGAGGAAAATGGAGGGGTAGGGAAAAAATAAGCTCTGCAGAGTGAGCTTGGGAAAAAGGAGGAAAATAAAAATATACCCTGCAGTGTAGGGTGGGCTACCATGAGGGCACACGATAGTGAGTGCTTCATGGTGACTGTCCCTTTTTATATTTTCCATGCCCGTCCCACATCCAGGTCATACTATCAAAAACCTCTGGCGGGGCCAGGGATTTAGCTCAGTGGTTCCTCCACCTGCCTCGCAAGTGCGGGGTCCTGAGTTCGATCCCTGGTACCAAAACAGAAAACAAAACAACAAAAAAACCTCAGGCAGGAAGTCCACACAGGTGCAGGGCTCTGAGAATTGTTCTATGCATGTGTCCCAGGACCTTGTCACACACGTCTCCTTTCCCAGCTAGTTTCAGCCACATCCTATCTTCCTGCCTCAGC